>NC_143260.1:76262272-76565302 GCF_984573655.1 Nuphar pumila | reverse complement strand
AAAACCTTCTTTTGTAGTTATACAAGAGGTGCCAACACAGTGATCTTGGTCAAAGATGGCAGCATCAGAGTGCCACTTTCAACAAGCATTGATTTTGTCCTCCGCAGCAAGCTTTCAAGATATATTTTAATGCTTTAATTTGTCCAGTTCTTTTGCCTGCAGCTTTATCTGAGAAAGAAACTCCAGCTTCCTTAAATGCCTCAACAAACTCATCCAGCGATCCAAAATGGAAGCGGCATACAGCAATGCAACAAAGCCCAAAGCTCAAAAATATTGTTTTGAATTGGTGTTCCTGTTTGCAGGCATATGGACGACTCATACTCTGGTGTATATCACACCTTTTATGGAGATTCTTCATAATCCATAGTTACAGATTTCAGCCAAGACAGAAAAAAAATGGTAATCACAGGGTATAAAAGAGTGATAGAACTAACTTGTTGCTCTCTTTTGACAAGGTATAGTATAATGATGGAAAATTGAATTCGATTACCAAAAATTGACAGTAACCCATCTGCAACTGCAACTAAAGCATGCTTTCTAAAAGGCACAATTCATAGAGATGAAAGAAAATTTCACTCCTAAATCGAGATTAGATAGCTGCTAACATAGACTGAAGCATTGATTATGGAAAAGCCAAAATATCTTAACCATCATTGTAACACAGCTGCACTATTATTTGGAAGCCATTTACTATTTAATTTGGAACCAATCTCAGTCTAGTCCAGCATATTTAAGTCATTGAACTGCAGGTGATGATGCACACAGAGATATACATTAGCAAAATAAAAGAAAACTGAATCATGAGGAGAACAACTTCCTCATAAATGCCAGAAATCAATATACCGTCATTGAAGGTCTTCATCAAAGTAATGCTTAACAGATGCTAAAATTAGTACAAAATGAAAGCATATGAGGTGTTTTGTGAGGATACAATCGATACACAAAAAAAAATACAAGAAGAAAAAGAATCAAATTGATTCTAAATGCTTTTATAATGAACAGGTATGGTGAAATGAGAGGATCGCCCATCATGGAAAATTATAGGGAAAAAACAACAAAAATAAAGAAAAATAAATAAGAATGATAAAAAAATGTCGGGATCTGAGGATCCCCCCTTTTTATATAGCACACTGAACATGGATCAGTGCTTGCTATATGCAAGACTGACGTCACGATGGTGCTCCAGTGAATCGATTAAACAGAAAGGATTAAAAGGAATAAAGAGAAAAACCCAGGCTAGCTAAGAGGAAAGGAGAATAAAGGGAGATTCACCAGATAGCGGTAGAGATCAGGAAGGAGGAAGTCGATCTTTCTTTGGAGTGTCTGCAGAAAAATCACCTCGGGATGTCGTTCTTCAACTTTTGCAGAGGGGTGTTTTAGAGAGAATGGCACAAATGGATGGATTTTCTCGATGATCCTCCTTTCTTCTGGTCGCCTTGCTTATATAGAGAGGGGGGAAGAATCGAGAGGCAGGCGGTTTGGGATCAATGGCTGAGGGTGGAACCATTGATTGGAGGGCGATGGAGAGGAGGTCGCACATGGGGGAGTTTGGTGGAAGCTTCGTGAAGGAGAGGGGGCGATCGATAGTGGAGAATGAGGGAAGGTCGTTGGTGATGAAGGGTTTGGAGAAAGGGGAAGGCCTGCGAGGTCGTTGGCCATCGACCGTTCTGGAGCCATGGCTATGGAGGGTTCGAGCGGCTGATGGAGGTGGGCGATCGGCGGTAGAGGAGCCTGATTGGGAAGGAGAAGATCGAAGGGTGGGAGAGAGAGAGAGAAAGAGGTGTTGTTTTCGCCCTTTCCTCTCTTACGAAGAGTTTTCAAACCCTAAAAAAAAAATTTTGCAGTGGGGCCCTTCTGTTTTCCTGGTTTTATAGAGAGGGGGGGGGGGTTCCCTTAAAACGGTTTTCCTAAAAGTGGTTCTATATAAAAAAAATGATTTTAAAAAGGGGTTAAAACAAGTTTCAAAAGGAGTCATCTTTTCTGAAATTTTGGAATTTTTGTTGTTTTCTTTTTTCAATTTTCTTATATATATATATTTTTTTGTTCTTTTCTTGAAATTTTCTATATATATTTTTTTTGTATTTCTGAAAACAAAACCTTCAAAAACTAAGGAATTTAAACTAATTTTGCAAAATTTCAAAATATTTACAAAGGGTTTTTCTGAAAAATCAGGGTTATTTTGGAGAAATTTCTTCAAAAGATGGGTTTTGATCCAAGTGTTGAGAAAATATTCGAGTTTTAAACCTCGAATCGAGGAATATAATCTTGATGGATCCAAACGGATACCGGACGAACTGTTTGAGCCTTTCAAAAGGTTATTTTGGTAATTTTGAGAATTTGGTTTATAAATCGGATGACAAAGCTCAGATTTGAATTTTGTCAATGGATCCGATCCAAAATTGGGTCAGATGTATAAAATGATTTAATTTTAGTAAAACCTGAGAAATAAACTGGCATTTTAGATTTAAAACTGACTCAATTGCCCAGAAAATGGGGTCAGGGGCAAAAAAAGAGGGAATATTTACAACATTTTGAAAATTTTGGGGTGTTCACACATATTCATTCAATCATGCATATATGTGCTCTAAGGCTATCAAAAAAATTTCATAGTGATTCAATCTTGCTTATATGTGTTCTATGGATATCAAAAATATTTCATAGTGATTCAATCACGCATATATTTTTTCTAAGGCTATAAAAAAAAAACATAATGATTCAATCTTGCGTAAATGTGTTCTAAGGTTGTCAAAAAATTTATTGTGATTCAATAATGGAAATATGTGTTCTAATGCTGTCAAAAACATTTCAAAGTGACTCAATCACGCATATACGTGGTCTAAGGTTGTCAAAAACATTTCATAGTGATTCGATCTTTCTTATATTTGTTCTAAGGTTGTCAAAGTAATATCATAGTGATTCAATCTTGCGTATATGTGTTCTAATCCTATAAAAAAAATCATAATGATTCAATCTTGCAGATATGTGTTCTAAGGTTGTCCGAAAAAACTTTATAGTGATTCAATCATGCATATATATGTTCTAATGTTGTCAAATGAACTTCATAGTGATTCAATCATGCATATATGTGTTCTAAGACAGTCAAAAAAAATTCATAGTGATTCAATCTTGCTTATATGGCTTCAAAGGCTGTCAAAAATAGTTCATACTGATTAAATCATGCATATATGTGTTCAAAGGCTGCAAAAAAAATTTATAGCGATTCAATCATGCATATATTTGTTCTAAGGTTGTCAAAAAATATTCATGGTGATTCAATCTTGCTTATATGTGCATAATGGCTGTCAAAAATATTTCATAGTGATTCAATCATGCATATATGCGTTCTAAGGCTGTAAAAAAATTATCATGATTCAATCATGCATATATGTGTTTTAATGTTGTAAAAAAAAAATCATATAGATTCAATCATGCATATATGTGTTCTAAGGCTATAAAAAAAAATCATAGTGATTCAATCTTGCTTATATGTGTTCTAAAACTGTCAAAAATATTTCATAGTGATTCAATCAAGCATATATGTCTTCTAAGGCTATCAAAAAAAATTATAATTATTCAATCCTGCAGATATGTGTTCTAAGGTTGTCAAAAAAAATTTATAGTGATTCAATCAAGCAAATATGTGTTCTAATGTTGCCAAAAAAAATCATAGTGATTCAATCAGGCATATATGTGTTCTAAGGCTATCAAAAAAATTCATAGTGATTTAATCTTGCTTATATGTGTTCTAAGGCTGTCAAAAAAAATTGATAGTGATTCAATCTTGCTTATATGTGTTCTAAGGCTGTTAAAAAAAATTGATAGTGATTCAATCATGCATATATGTGCTCTAAGGCTGCAAAAAAAAATATAGTGATTCTATCAGCCATATATACGTTCTAATGCTGTGAAAAAATTGTATAGTGATTTAATCATGCATATATTTGTTCCAAGGTTTTCAAAAAAGTTTCACAGTGATTGAATTTTGAATAATGTGTTTTAAGGTTGTCAAAAATATTTCATAGTTATTCAATCATGCATATATATGTTCTAAGGTTGTCAAAAAAAAATTTATAGTGATTCAATCTTGCATATATGTGTTCTAATGTTGTCAAAAAAATCATAGTGATTCAATCATGCATATATGTGTTCTAAGGCTGTTAAAAATATTTTGTAGTGATTAAATCTTGCGTATATGTGTTCTAAGGCTGTAAAAAAAAATCAAAATGATTTAATCCAGCAAATATGTGTTTTAAAGTCCTAAAAAAAATTTTATAGTGATTCAATCATGCAAATATGTGTTCTAGGGTTTTCAAAAATATTCATAGTGATTCATTTTTTCATATATGTGTTCTAAGGCTGTCAAAAAAACTTTATAGTGATTCAATCATGCATATATGTATTCTAATGTTGTCAAAAAAAATTCATAGTGATTCAATCTTGCTTCTATGTGTTCTTAGGCTGTCAAAAATATTTCATAGTGATTCAATCATGCATATATGTGTTCTAAGGCTATAAAAAAAATCATAATGATTCAATCTTGCTGATATGTGTTCTATGGTAGTCAAAAAATATTATAGTGATTCAATCATGCATATATGTGTTCTAATGCTATCAAAAAAAAAATTGTAGGGACTCAATCATGCATATATTTGTTCTAAGGCTGTCAAATACATTTCATAGTGATTCAATCTTGCTTATATGTGTTCTAAGGCTGTCAAAAATATTTCATAGTGTTTCAATCCGTTATGTATGTGTTCTAATGCTATAAAAAAATCATAATGATTCAATCATGCAGATATGTGTCCTAAGGTTGTCAAAAAAAACTTTATAGTCATTCAATCATGCATATATGTGTTCTAAGGCTGTCAAAATTTGTTCATACCGATTCAATCCTGTGTATATGTGTTCTAAGGGTGTAAAAAAAAATTATAGTGATTCGATCATGCATATATGTGTTCTAAGGTAGTCAAAAAAATTTCATTCTTATTCAATCTTGCATATATGTATTCTAAGGTTGTAAAAAAAAAATCATACCGATTCAATCTTTCTTATATGTGTTCCTAGGCTATCAAAAATATTTCATAGTAATTCAGTCATGCATATATGTGTTCTAAGGCTATAAAAAAATTCATAATGATTCAATCCTGCAAATATGTGTTTTAAGCTTGTCAAAAAAAGTCATAGTGATTCAATCATGCATATATGTATTCTAAGGCTGTCAAAAATATTTCATAGTGATTCAATCATGCATATATGTGTTATAAGGCTGTAAAAAAAAATTATAGTGATTCAATTATGCATATATGTGTTCTAAGTCTATCAAAAATATTTCATAGTGATTTAATCATGCATATATGTGTTCTAAGGCTATAAAAAAATCATAATGATTCAATCATGCATATATGTGTTCTAAGGCTATAAAAAAATCATAATGATTCAATCCTGCAAATATGTGTTCTAAGGTTGTTAAAAAAAGTTATAGTGATTCAATCATGCATATATGTGTTCTACGGCTATCAAAAATATTTCATAGTGATTCAATCAAGCATATATGTGTTCTAAGGCTATAAAAAAAATATCATAATGATTCAATCCTGCAAATATGTGTTCTAAGGTTGTAAAAAAAAGTTTTAGTGATTAAAGCATGCATATATGTGTTCTAAGGCGGTCAAAAATATTTCATAGTGATTCAATCATGCATATATGTGTTCTAATGTCATCAAAATAAACTTATTGTGGAATATCAAGCATATATGTGTTCTAAGGCAGTGAAAAAAATTTGATAGTGATTCAATAATGCATATATGTGTTCTAAGGCTATAAAAAAAATCATTGTGATTCAATCTTGCATATATGTGTTCTAAGGCTGTTAAAAATAGTTCACACTGATTCAATCAAGCATATATGTGTTCTAAGGCCATAAAAAAATTTTATAGTGATTTAATCATGCATATATGTTTTCTAAGGTTGTGAAAAAAATTGCACAGTGATTTAATCATGCATATATGTGTTCTATGGCTGTTAAAAAAAAGTCATAGTGATTCCTTCTTGCTTATATATGTTCTAAGTAGATCAAAAATATTTCATAGTGATTCAATCATGCATATATCTTTTCTAAGGGTGTAAAGAAATTGTTATAATGATTCAATCCTGCGAATATGTGTTCTAAGGTTGTGAAAATAATTTTTTTAGTGATTCAATCATTCATTTATATGTTCTAATGTTGTCAAAAAAAATTTATAGTCATTCAATCATGCATATATGTGTTCTAAGGCTATCAAAAAAAATTATAGTGATTCATTACTGCTTATATGTGTTCTAAGGCTGTCAAAAATAGTTCATACTGACTCAATCATGCATATATGTGTTCTAAGGCTATAGAAAAAAATTATAGTGATTCAATAATGCATATATGTGTTGTAAGGTTGCCAAAAAAATTTCATAGTGATTCAATATTGCTTATATATGTTCTAAGGCTTCCAAAAATATTTCTTAGTGATTCAATCATGCATATATGTGTTCTAATGTTGTCAAAAAAATTTCATAGTGATTCAATCACGCATATATGTGTTGTAAGGCTACCAAAAAAAATTCATAGTGATTCAATCTTGCATATATGTGTTATAAGGCTGTCAAAAATATTTCATAGTGATTCAATCATGCATACATGCGTTCTAACGCAGTCTAAAAAAAATTATAATTATTCAATCCTGCATATATGTGTTCTAACGTTGTCAAAAAAAATTATAGTCATTCAATCATGCATATATGTGTTCTAAGGCTGTAAAAAGAAATTCATATTGATTCAATCGTGCATATATGTGTTCTAAGGCTGTAAAAAAAAAATCATAGTAATTCAATCTAGCTTATATGTGTACTAAGGCTGTCAAAAAATTTTAATTGTGATTCAATCATGCATATATGTGTTCTAAGGCTGTAAAATGAAATTCATAATGATTCAATCCAGCAAATATGTGTTCTAAGGCTGCCTAAAAAAAAATTTAGTGATTCAATCATGCATATATGTCTTCGAACATTGTCCTAAAAAAATCATAGTGATTCAGTCATGCATATATGTGTTCTAAGGTTGTCAAAAAAAATTCATAGAGATTCAATCTTGCTTATATGTGTTCTATGGCTGTCAAAAATATTTCATAGTGATTCAGTCATGTTTATATGTGTTCTAAGTCTTTAAAAAAAAATCATAATGATTCAATCCTGCAAATATGTGTTCTAGGGTTGTCAAAAAATTTTATAGTGATTCAATCATGCATATATGTTTTCTTATGCTTTAAAAAAAAAATTATAGTGATTCAATCATGCATATATGTGTTCTAAGGCTGTCAAAAAATCTCATAGTGATTCAATCTTGCATACATGTGTTCTAAGGCTGTCTAAAATATTTCATAGAGATTCAATCATGCATACATGCATTCTAATGCTGTAAAAAAAATTCATATTGAATCAATCATGCATATATGTGTTCTACGGCTGTCAAAAAAAAATCATAGTGATTCAAGCTTGCTTATATGTGTTCTAAGGCTGTCAAAAATATTTAATTGTTATTCAATCATGCATATATCTGTTCTAAGGCTGTAAAAAGAATTTCATAATGATTCAATCATGCATATATGTGTTCTAAGGCTGTAAAAAAAATTTCAAAGTTATTCAGTCTTGAATATATGTGTTCTAAAGCTCTCAAAAAAAATTATCGTGATTCAATCATGCATATATGTGTTCAAATGCTGAAAAAAAAATCATAGTTGAATAATCATGCAAATATGTGTTCTAAGGATGTCAAAAAAAATTCATAGTGATTCAATCTTGCTTATATGTGTAGAAAAACTATCAAAAATTATTCATATTGATTCAATCATGTGTATATGTGTTCTAAGGGTGTCAAAAAAATTATAGGGATTCAATCATGCATATATGTCTTCGAACATTGTCCAAAAAAAATTCATAGTGATTCAATAATGCATATATGTGTTCTGAGGCTATCAAAACTTTTTTATAGTGATTCAATCTTGCTTATATGTGTTCTAAGGCTGTCAAAAATATTTCATAGTGATTCAATCATGGAAATTTGTGTTCTAAGGCTGTAAAAAAAAATCATAATGGTTCAATCATGGAGATATGTGTTCTAAGGTTGTCAAAAAAAATTTATAGTGATTGAGTCTTGCATATGTGTTCTAATGCTTTCAAAAATTTTCATAGTGATTCAATCATGCATATATGTGTTCTAAGGTTGTCAAAAAAAATTCATTGTGATTCAATCTCCCTTATATGTGTTCTAAGGCTGTCAAAAATATTTCATAGTGATTCATTCATCCATATAAGTGTTCTAAGGCTGTAAAAAAAAGTTCATACTCATTTTATCCTACAGATATATGTTTTAAGGTTGTCAAAAAACTTTATAATGATTCAATTATGCATATATCTGTTCTGAAGCTGTCAAAAAAAATCATGGTGATTCAATCATGCATATATGTGTTCTAAGGCTGCAAAAAAAAAATTATAGTGATTCAATTTTGATTAAAAGTGTTCTAAGGTTGTCAAAAATAGTTCATACTAATTCAGTCATGCATATATGTGTTCTAAGGCTGTAAAAAAAAATATAGTGATTCAATCATGCATTTATGTGTTCTAAGGTTGTCAAAAAAAATTATAGTTTTTCAATCTTGCTTATATGTGTTCTAAAGGTGTCAAAAAAATTTATAGTGATTCAATCTTGCCTATATGTGTTCTAAGGCTGTCAAAAATATTTTATTGTAATTCAATCATGTATATATGTGTTCTAAGGCTGTCAAAAAAAATTTATAGTGATTCAAGCATGCATGACTTCTAAGGCTGTCAAAAATATTTCATAGTGATTTAATCATGCATATATGTGTTCTAAGACTGTAAAAAAAAATCATAATGATTAAATCCTTTAGATATGTGTTCTAAGGTTGTCAAAACAAATTTATAGTGATTCAATTATGCATATTTGTGTTCTAATGCTGTCAAAAAAAAATTTAGTGATTCAATCACGCATATTTGTGTTCTAAGGAAGTCAAAAAAAATCATATTGATTCAATCATGCATATATGTGTTCTAAGGCTGTCAAAAAACTTTCATAGTTTCTCAATCATGGATTTATGTTTTCTAACATTGTCAAAAAAAATTTATAGTGATTCAATCATGAATATAAGTGTCCTAACGCTGTCAAAAAAAATTTATAGTGATTCAATCATGCATATATGTGTTCTAATGCTGTTAAAAAAAAATCATTATGATTCAATCATGCATATATGTGTTCTAAGGCTATCAAAAAAAAATCATAGTGATTCAATCAATGCATATATGTGTTCTGAGAAGGTGAAAAAATTTTCAGAGCGATTTAATCAAGCATTTATGTGTTTAAAAGATGTCAAAAAGCTTTATAGTAATTCTATCATGCAAATATGTGTTCTAAGGGTGTCAAAAACCATTCATAGTGACTCAATCATGCATATATGTGTTCTAAGGCCGTCAAAAAGAATTTTTAGTAAGTCAATCATACATATAGGTGTTCTAATGCTATAAAAAATATTTCGTAGTGATTTAATCATGCATATATGTGTTTTAAGGCCATAAGAAAAAAATCAGAATGATTTAATCCTGTAGATATATGTTCTAAGGTTGTCAAAAAAAATTATAGTGATTTAATCATTCATATAAGTGTCCTAATGGTGTAAAAAAAAAATTTGTAGTGATTCAAGCATGCATATATGTCTTTTAACGGTGTCAAAAAAAAATTATAATGATTCAATCATGCATATATGTGTTCTATGACTGTGAAAAAAATCAGTGATTGAAACATGCATATATATGTTCTAATGTGGTCAAAAAAAAATTTAGTGATTCAATCATGCATATGTGTTCTAAGGTAGTTAAAAAAAATTGAAGTCATTTAATCATTCATATTTGTGTTCTAAGGCTGTTAAAAAAAAATTCAATATGATTCAATCATGCATTTATATGTTCTAAGGCTTTCAAAACAAAATATTTTGATTCAATCATGCATATATGTATTCTAAGGTTCTGAAAAAAAAAATCGTTGTGATTCAATCATGCATAAATATGTTTTAAGGCAGTCAAAAAAATTCATAGTGATTCAATCTTTCGTATATGTGGTCTGAGGTTGTCAAAAAAAATTATAGTAATTCAATCTTGAATATATGTGTTCTAAGGTTGTCAAAAAGAATTCTAGTGATTCAATCATGCATATATTTGTTATAATGCTGACAAAAAAATTTCATAGTAATACAATCATGGTAATATGTGTTCTAAGGTTGTCTAAAAAATGTTTTACGGATTCAATCATGCATATATGTGTTCTAAAGCTGTCAAAAAATTTCAAAGTGATTCAATCATGCATATATATGTTCTAAGGTTGTCAAAAAAAATTATAGTGATTTATTCAAGAACACATGTTCTAAGGCTGTCCAAAAAATTTCATAGTGATTCAGTCTTGCATATATGTGTTCTAAGGCTGTCAAAAACATTTCATAGTGATTCAAATCTTGCATATATGTGCTTTATGGTTGTAAAAAAAAATCATAGTCATTTAATCACGTATATATGTGTTATAAGGCTTTTAAAAAACAAATCATTGTGATTCAATCAAGCATATATGTGTTCTAAGGCTGTCAAAAAAAATTCATTTTGAGTCAATCACGCATATATGTGTTCTAGGTTTGTCTAAAAAAATTTATAGTGATTCAATCAAGCGTATATGTGTTCTAAGTCTATAAAAAAAAATCATAGTGATTCAGTCATGCATATATGTGTTCTAAGGTTGTCAAAAAAATATCAATCTTGCATATATGAATTTTTAGGCTCTAAAAAATATTTCATAATGATTCAATCTAGCATATATGTGTTCTGAGGCTGTCAAAAAAATCATAGTTATTTAATCAATCATATATACGTTATAATCCGGTAAAAAAAAATATGTAGTGATTCAATCATGCATGTATGTGTTCTAAGTTTGTCAAAAAAAATTTGTAGTCATTTAATCATGTATATATGTGTTGTAAGGTTGTTAAAAAACAATCATTGTGATTCAATCTTGCATATATGTGTTCTAAGGCTGTCAAAACAATTTTGTTGTGATTCAATCAAGCATATATGTCTAAGTTTGTCAAAAAAAGTTTATAGTGTTTCAATATTGGATATATATGTTTCTAAGGCTGTCAAAAAAAAATTCATTGTGATTCAATCATGCACATATGTGTTCTAAGGCTGTAAAAAAATTTCATCGGGATTTAATCATGCAAATATGTCTTCTAAGGATGTCAAAAAGATTTATAGTGATTCTATTGTGCATATATGTGTTCTAAGGCTGGCAAAAAAATTTCATAGTGATTCAATCATGCATATGTGTTCTAAAGCTGTCAAAAAAATTTCATAGTGACTCATTCATGCTTATATATCTTCTAAGGCTGTGAAAAAAAAATTACAGTGATTCAATCATTCATATATGTGTTCTAAGGTTGTCAAAAAAAATATATAGTGATTCAAAAATCCATATATGTGTTCTAATGCTATAAAAAAAATTATAGTCATTCAATCAAGCATATGTTTGTTCTAATGCGGTAAAACCATTTTATAGTGATTTAATGTTGCATATATGTGTTCTAAGGTTGTTAAAAAAAATTCATTGTGATTCAATCATGTATATATGTGTTGTAAAGCTGTCCAAAAATTTTCATAATGATTAAATCATGGATATATGTGTTCTAAGTTTGTCAAAAAAAATTACAGTGATTCAAACATTCATATATTTTTTCTAATAATGTCAAAGAATTTTTATAGTTATTCAATCCTGTATATATGTGTTCTAAGGCTGTCAAAAAAATTTATTGTGATTCAATCACGTATACATGTGTTCTAAGGTTCTCAAAAAAAAATAGAGTGATTCAATCATGCATATATATGTTTTAATGCTGTCAGAAAAACGTCATAGTGATTCAATCATGCATATATCTGTTCTAATGCTGTCAGAAAAATGTCATATTGATTCAATCATGCATATATATGTTCTAAGGTTGTCAAAAAAATTCACAGTGATTCAATCATGCATATATGTGTTCTAAGGTTGTCAAAAAAAATTTATAGTGATTCAATCATGCATGTATGTGTTTTAATGTTGTCATAAAAAAATTTGTAGTGACTCAATCATGCATATATGTGTTCTAAGGTTGTCAAAAAAAATTCATAGCGACTCAATCAAGAATATATGTGTTCTAAGGCTATCAAAAAAATTTCATAGAGATTCAATCATTCATATATTTGTTGTAAGGCTATCAAAAAAATTTATTCTAACTCAATCATGCACATATGTCTTCTAACATTGTCAAAAAAAAATCATAGTTATTTAAACATGCATATATCTGTTATAAAGCTGTAAAAAAAATTCACATTATTTAATCATGCATATATGTGTTCTAAGGTTGTCAAAAAACTTTATAGTGATTCTATCATGCATAAATGTGTTCTAAGGGTGGCAAAAAAAATCATAGTGATTCAATCTTGCATATATGTGTTCTAAGGAAGCCAAAACAAATTTATAGTGATTCAATCATGCATATATGTGTTTTAAGGCTGTCAAAAAAAATTTATCGTCATTCAATCATAGATATATGTGTTCTAATGCTGTAAAAAAAATCATAGTCATTCAATCATGGATATATGTGTTCTAATGCTGTAAAAAAAAATTATAGTGATTGAATCATGCCGCTATGTGTTCTAATGCTGCAAAAAAAATTGTAGTGATTCAATCATGCGTATATGTGTCTTAAGGCTGTCAAAAAAAATTCATAGTAATTCAATCTTGCATATATGTGTTCTATGGCTGTCCAAAAAAAAACATAGTGATTCAATCATACATATATGTGTTCTAAGGTTATCAAAAAAAATTCATAGTGAGCCAATCATGCATATATATGTTCTAACATTGTCAAAAAAAAACATTTTGATTCAATCATGCATATATGTGTTCTAAGGCCATCAAAAAAAATTCATAGTGATTCAATCATGCATATATGTGTTCTAAGACCTTCAAAAAAAATTCATAGTGACTCAATCATGCATATGAGTTCTAAGGCTGTCAAAAAAAATTCATAGTGAATCAATCATGCAGATTTGTGTTCTAAGGCTGTCAAAAAAAATTATAGCAATTCAATCATGCGTAGACGTGTTCTAAGGCTGTAAAAAAAAATCATAGTGATTCAATCTTGCATATATGTGTTCCAAGGTTGTCAACAAAAATTTATAGAGATTCAATCATGCATAAACATGTTCTAATGTTGTCAAAAAAAAAATTGTGATTCGATCATGCATATATGTGTTCTAAGGTTGTCAAAAAAAAATCATTGTGATTTAATCATGCGTATATGCGATCTAAGTTTGTCAAAAAAAATTATAGTGATTCAATCATTCATATATTTTTTCTAATGCTATAAAAAAAATTTTATAGTGATTCCATAATGCATATATGTGTTCTCAAGCTGTCAAAAAAATTTCATAGTGATTCAATCATGTATATATATGTTCTAAGGCTGTCAAAAAAAAAATATAGTGACTGAATCATGCATATATATTTCTAACGTAGTAAAAAAAATCATAGTGATTCAATCATGCATATATGTGTTCTAAGTTTGTCAAAAAAAAATCATTGTGATTCTATAATTCATATATTTTTTTTTTGGCTATCCAAAAAATTTCATATTGATTCAATCTTGCATATATGTGTCCAAAAGCTGTCAAAAAATTTTATAGTGATTCAATCTTGCATATATATGTCCTAAGGTTGTTAAAAAAAATTCATAGTGATTCAATCATGCATATATGTGTTCTAAGGTTGTCAAAAAAAAATCATAGTGATTATATCATTCATATATTTTTTCTAAGGCTATCAAAAAAAATTTATATTGATTCAATCTTGCATATATGTGTCCTAAAGTTGTCAAAAAAAATTCACAGTGATTCAATCTTGCACATATATGTCCTAAGGTTGTCAAAAAAATTTCATATTGATTCAATCATGCATATATGTGTTCTAATGCTGTAAAAAAAATCATAGTAATTTAATCTTGCATTTATATGTTCTAAGGTTGTCAAAAAAATCATAGTGATTCAATCTTGCATATATGTGTCCAAAGGTTGTCAAAAAAAATTCATAGTGAATCAATCATGCAAATATATGTTTTAACGTTATCAAAAAAATTTCATACTGACCCAATCATTAACATATCTGTTCTAACATTGTCCAAAAAAAATTTATATCGATTCAATCATCCATATATGTGTTCTAAGTTTGTCAAAAAAAATTCATAGTGATTTAATCATTCATATATGTGTTCTAAGTCTGTCCAAAAAAATTCCAATTGATTCAATCTTGCATATATGTGTCCTAAGGCTGTCAAAAAAAATTTGTAGTATTCAATCTTGCATATATGTGTTTTAAGATTGTCAAAAAAAACTTATAGTGATTCAATCCTGCACTTAGTTGATCTAATACTGTCAAAAAAAATTCTTACTTATTCAATCATGAATATATGTGTTCTAAGGTTGTCAAAAAAAAATCATAGTAACTCAATCATTTATAAATGTGTTGTAAGGTTGTCCAAAAAATATCTTATTGATTCAATCTTGCATATATGTATTCAAAGGATGTCAAAAAAATTTATAGTTATTTAATCTTTCATATATGTGTCTAAAGTTGTCAAAAAAAATTCATAGTGATTCAATCATCGATATATGTGTTGCAAGGATGTCAAACAAAGTTTATAGTGATTCAATCATGCATATATGTGTGTTCTAAGGATGTCAAAAAAAATTCAATCAAGCATATATGTGTTCTAAGGACGTGAAATTTTTTTATAGAGATTCAATCATACATATATATGCTCTAAGGATGTCAAAAAAAATCATAATAATTCAATCATGCATATATGTGTTGTAAGACTATCAAAGAAAATTTAGAGTAATTTAATCAAGCATATATGTGTCGAAGGTTGTCAAAAAATTTCAAAGTGATTCAATCATGCATATATCTTTTCTAAGGCTGTAAAATAAAATTCATAGAGATTCAATGACGCATATATGTGTGCTAAATCTATCAAAAAAATGTTTTATAGTTATTCAATCATTTCTTTATGTCTTCTAAGGCTGTCAAAAAAAAATCATAGTGATTCAAACATGCATATATATGTTCTAAGGCAGTCAAAAAAAAATTCATAGTGATTCAATCATGCATGTATGTGTTCTGAGGTTATGTGTTCTAAGGCTGCCAAAAAAAATTTAAAGAGACTCAATCATGCATATATGTGTTCTAAGGCTGTCAAAAAAATTTATAGGGATTCAATCTTGCGTATATGTGTTCTAAGGTTGTCAAAAAAAAATATAGTGATTCAATCATGCATATATGTGTTCTAATGCTGTCAAAAAAAAATTGTGACTCAATCATGCATATATGTGTTCTAAGTCTGTCAAAAAAAATTCATAGTGATTCAATCTTGCATATATATGTTCAAAGGTTGTCAAAAAAAA
This sequence comes from Nuphar pumila, assembly GCF_984573655.1. NCBI lineage: Eukaryota > Viridiplantae > Streptophyta > Magnoliopsida > Nymphaeales > Nymphaeaceae > Nuphar > Nuphar pumila. The sequence goes on along the minus strand of NC_143260.1, from coordinate 76,549,723 downwards.
ATTATAGTGATTCAATCATAGATATATATGTTCTAAGGTTGTCAAAAAAATTTCATAGTGATTCAATCATGCATATGTGTGTTCTAAGATTGTCAAAAAAAATTCATAATGATTCAATCATTCATATATATTTGTTCTAAGGCCATCAAAAAAATATTCATAGTGATTCAATCATGCATATATGTGTTCTAAGGCTATCAACAAAAATTCATAGTGATTCAATCATGCAGATATGTGTTCTAAGGCTGTCAAAAAAATTTATAGTGAATCAATCATGCATATATGTGTCTAAGGCTGTCAAAAAAAATTCATAGTGATTCAATTTTGCATATATGTGTTCTAAGGTTGTCAAAAAAAAATTATAGTAATTCAATCTTGCATATATGAGTCCTAAGGATGTGAAAAAAAATTTATAGTGATTCAATCATGCATATATGTGTTCTAATGCTGTCAAAAATAAATTGCGATTCAATCATGCGTATATGTGTTCTAAGGTTGTCAAAAAAAAATCATATTGATTGAATCATACGTATATGCAATCTAAGTTTGTTAAAAAAATTTATAGTGATTCAATCATTCATATACTTTTTTAATGTTGTAAAAAAAAATCATAGTGATTCCATCATGCATATATGTGTTCTAATGCTGTCAAAAAAAATTTGTGATTCAATCATACATATATGTGTTCTAACGTTGTCAAAAAATTTCATAATGATTGAATCGTACATATATGCAATCTAAGATTGTTAAAAAAAATTATAGTGTTTTAATCACTCATATAGTATTTTAATGCTGTAAAAAAATTTCAAAGTGATTCCATCATGCATATATGTGTTCTAATGCTGTCAAAAAAAAATTGTGACTCAATCATGCATACATGTGTTCTCAGTCTGTCAAAAAAAATTCATAGTGATTCAATCTTGCATATATATGTTCTAAGGTTGTCAAAAAAATTTCATAGTGATTCAATCATGGATATATATGTTCAAAGGTTGTCAAAAAAAATTCAGAGTGATTCAATCATGCATGTATGTGTTCTAAGATTGTCAAAAAAAATTCATAATGATTCGATCATTCATATATATTTGTTCTAAGGCCGTCAAAAAAATATTCATAGTGATTCAATCATGCATATATGTGTACTAAGGCTGTCAAAAAAAATTCATAGTGGTTCAATCATGCAGATATGTGTTCAAAGTCTGTCAAAAAAAATTTATTGTGAATCAATCATGCATATATGTGTTCTGAAGCTGTCAAAAAAAATTCATAGTGATTCAATCTTGCATATATGTGTTCTAAGGCTTTCAAAAAAAATTCATAGTGATTGAATCATGCATATATGTGCTCTAACGTTGTAAAAAAAAAATCATAGTGACTCAATCATGCATATATGTGTTCTAAGGTTGTAAAAAAAAATCATTGTGATTTAATCATTCATATATGTGTTCTAAGGCTGTCCAAAAAATTTCCTACTGATTCAATCTTGCATATATATGTCCTAAGGCAGTCAAAAAAAGTTCGTAGTGATTCAATCTTGCATATATGTGTTTAAAGATTGTCAAAAAAAACTTATAGTGATTCAATCATGCATTTATTTGATATAATACTGTCAAAAAAAATTCTTACTTAGTCAATCATAAATATATGTGTTCTAAGGTTGTCAAAAAAATTCTTAGTGACTCAATCATTCATATATGTGTTGTAAGGCTATCCAAAAAATATCTTATTGATTCAATCTTGCATATATGTATTCTAAGGATGGCAAAAAGAATTATAGTTATTTAATCTTGCATATATGTGTCTAAAGTTGTCAAAAAAAATTCATAGTGATTCAATCATGCATATATGTGATCCAAGGATGTCAAAAAAAATTCATAGTGATTCAATCATGCATATATGTGTTCTAAGGATGTCAAAAAAATTTCAATCAAGCATTTATGTGTTCTAAGGTTGTGAAATGTTTTTATAGAGATTCAATCATATATATATGTTGATCATGCATATAATTCAGGGTTTATTAACATTAAAATATGCATGATTTTATAAAATAATGTTTCAAAAACCCAATTTTATGATAGTTTTCGAGTAAATGTGCTAAAATGATTTAAAAATAGAAAATGCATGAAAAATAGTTTTATTTTATATTTTTATGCATATTTTAGTTTTTGTTATAGTCATAGTAGTTTAGTTTTAGTTTTTATTAAAAATAAAAATAAAAAAATAAAAATGGAGAAAAATAGTTTTATATTCATTTTAAGTGTTTGTTTTTTTTTTAGAAAAGAAAAATATATATATATAGTTAGATTAGTTTTTGAGTTTCTTTATAAATAAAGAGTTTTGTTTTTTTTTAACTTTTGAAAATTTTCATAATAAACCGATTTATACGGTTTTCTTTACTTTTAAAAATGAAAAAATAATAATAAAAACAAACCATTACATGGTTTGTAATTTTTGAAAATTGAAAAATAACTAAAAAAAAAAAATAACACAAACCGGCTTGAACCGGTTTGCATTTCTGAAAACTAAAAAATATAATAAGGAAACTGGTTCCAACCGGTTTGGATTTTGTTAAAACAAACAGCAAACCGGTTCAAAACCGGTTTGCTTGTTTTTAAAACCCAGAAAAAATGGAAAGGGGGGTGTCTTCACACTGTGCGCCAAGCCCAATTCCTTTTCCCCTCTGTTTACTCTCTTTTCCCCTTTTCCACCAGATTTCTCTTTCCCTCTCTTTTTTTTCTTTTCCCTTGCCTTTCCCTTCTTCCTCCTTATCTTCTTCTTCAGTCTGGTGGTGCTTCTTCAGTCGGCAGCAGCGCACAAGGTGGAGGCCGCCAAGATCTTCCCGATTTCCTCCAGGTGAATACCGTGTGACAGGCGGGAATACTCCAGGTGTGATTTACGGTAAGTAAATCTCCTCTTCTTCTTCAGTTCTTCTTCTTCCTCCTCTTCTTCTTCAGTTCTTCTTCTTCTTCCTCCTCTTCTTCTTCAGAACTTCTTCTTCTTCTTCTTCTTCTTCTTTTTCTTCTTCTTCTTCTTCTTCTTCTTCTTCTTCTTCTTCTTCTTCTTCTTCTTCTTCTTCTGTAGGTTCCTTAATGAATTCCGGTTGTATTACTGTGTAATAAAAACTAAAAATAAGAAAAAAATAAAAATTAGAAATAAAAAGAAAAGAAAAAAATAAACCGATCATTGATGTTTCTGAATTTTTTTCATCTGCGGATCAATTTCGTGCTGTCTTTGATTTTCTGTTCGTTTTTTTTATTTTCTTTCTCATTCCTAAAAATTTTGTTCATAGCGTAATGTAGTTCCAGATTTTTTTTAATTTCATTCTGTGTTTTCTTTTTCTTTCTTTCCCTGTTTTTTTCATTATAATTTTTTGTTTCATCACATTAATTTCTGTGTTGATTTCATTCGATCAGATAGCTGGATTCCTTCTATTGTTGTGTTTAACTGATCATCATAAATTTTTTACATCAGAAAAAGAGAGTACCGAAAATCTGGATTGATTTCCATTTGATGGCATGATGTTTACTGTATTTCCGGTGATGGATTGAGGTTTAATGAATTTTCCGGCGAGTGATTGTTTGAAAGCTAATTGACTGATCTATTATCAAAGTGCCACCTGAAATTTGGCTATTCCTGGTTGATTATGTGATTTCTGAAAAAGGATGGGTTAATGAAAGAGAAATGTTGTTCAGCCATTTTGATTGATTTTGAATTGCTGAATCAAGAGTGATGAGATACTGATCTCTGGATCAGTTTGAGTGATCAATGTGATTTCAAATTTTTGAAGATCTATCTAATTTCCAGTGATCAGGAGTATAGTTTACTGAATTTTTTTTTTAGTGTTGTTTAGCTCATTTTCTTGTGGTGGCTGTATAGAATTTAAATCAGTATTGTGAATTGAGTATAGTAGAATAAGCTTGTTTGAATTAGTTAAGTAACTAGGAATTGTTAGAGTGATTGATTAATAAGTAAACAAGTTTACTCAATATTAGATCATAAAACTTACTTAGTTGTAATGGATTAATTAGTTGTTTTTAATATTACTTTTAGTCTTAGAATTACTTAGTTAATTGTCATTAGGTTTATCTAGTTATTGTCATTTAGATTTCGTTTATTTTACTTTCCATTGTTTTAGTATTCTCCGTTTAGCACTGTTTCTATTTTTCTCTCTTGTACTGCTCGTGTTCATTTGAATTGTGCAGGATAGCACTGGAATGGAGATGAAGTGCATATGTAACATGGAAGTGCAAGAATAGAAGATGTTTTTCTTTTATTTTAGAATTTAGGCATTTAATTGAGTTTGTAAATATTGCACTTTACGCCCTCTGCGAAGGGTATTCATTTGTTGTAATAGTTAGTTGTTTTTACTATTCTTGAACATTTTACATTTCAATAATTCGGCAATAAAGATTAGTTTAGATTTGTGTACTTGAATACGATATATTCACGTTCCCTGAGTTCGACCCGGTCTCATCCACTAGTGAGAACCGGTTTTTATTATTTGATGTCTGGTTTTCGCATGTTTTACATTTAAAAATCTTTTCAAAATTACAACGATTTAAAATAAGACATCATATGTGTTCTAAGGATGTCAAAAAAAATTTATTGTAATTTAATCATGCATATATGTGTTCCAAGTCCATCAAAAAAAATATAGAGTTATTTAATCAAGCGTATATGTGTCTAAGGATGTCAAAAAATTTCATACTGATTCAATCTTGCAAATATGTTTTCTAAGGCTGTAAAAAAAAATCATAGAGATTCAATCAAGCATATATGTGTGTAAGGCTGTCAAAAAAAAAGTTTTATAGTTATTCAATCATTTTTATATGTCTTCTAAGGTTGTCAAAAAAAAGTCATAGTGATTCAATCATGCATATATATGTTCTAAGGCTGTCCAAAAAAATTTATATTGATTCAATCTTGCAAATATGTGTACTAAGGCTGTCAACAAAATTCATAGTGATTCAATCATGCATATATATATTCTAAGGCTATCAAAAAAAAGTCATAGTGATTCAATCATGCATGTTTGTGTTCTAAGGTTGTCAAAAAAAAATCATAGTGATTCAATCTTGCATATATGTGTTCTAAGGCTGTCAAAAAAAATCATAGGGATTCAATCTTGCATATATGTGTTCTAAGGTTGTCAAAAAAAATTATAGTGATTCAATCATGCATATATGTGTTCTAATGCTGTCAAAAAAATTTGTGACTCAATCATGCATATATGTGTTCAAAGTCTATCAAAAAATTTCATAGTGATATATTCTTGCATATATATGTTCTAAGGTTGTCAAAAAAAAATCATAGTGATTCAATCATGGATATATATGTTCTAAGGTTGTCAAAAAAATTTCATAGTGATTCAATCATGCATATATGTGTTCTAAGATTGTCCAAAAAAAATCATAATGATTCAATCTGGCATGTATGTGTCCTAAGGCTGTCAAAAAAAATTATAATGATTTAATATTGTATATATGTGTTCTAAGGTTCTCAAAAAAAATTTATAGTGATTCAATCATGCATATATGTATTTTAATGTTGTCAAAAAACTTTTATAGTGATTCAATCAAGCATATATGTGTTCTAAGGCTGTCAAAAAAAAATCAGATTGATTCAATCTTGTTGATCATGCATATATTTTAGGGTTATTTCATATTAAAAATATGCATGATTTCATAAAAAAATGTTTTAAAAACCCAAGTTTATGCTAGTTTTCGTTAAATGAGCTAAAATGATTTCAAAACAAAAAATGTATGAAAAATAGCTTTATTTGTATATTTTAGTACATATTTTAATGTTTGATATTAACATAATAGTTTAGTTTTAGTTTTCAATAAAAATAAAAATAAAAAATAAAAAAATGGAGAAAAATAGTTTTATATTGTTAATAAAATCATTTTAGTTGTTTGTTTTTTTTTAGAAAAGAAAAAATTAAATATAAATATAAATAGTTAGAGTAGTTTTAATTTTTTTTCAAATAATTTTCTTTGTAAATAAATAAGTTTTGTTTTCAAAGTTTTGAACTTTTGAAAATTTCTAAACAAACCGGTTTACATGGTTTGTGATTTTTTTGAAAAACTGAAAATAAAACAAACCGGTTCAAACCGGTTTGCTTTTTGTAAAAACTAAAAAATAAAACTGAAAATAGTTACAAACCGGTTCAAGTCGGTTTGGGCTCTTTAAAACCCAAAAACAGAAGAAAAAAAGGGTCTTCACCCTGTGCGCCAAACCCGATCCCCTTTCCCCCTCTGTTGCATTTCTTTCCCTCTTCTCCGAACCGCCGGATTCCTTTGTTCCCTCTCTTTTCTCTTTCTTCTTCCTCCTTTTTCCCTTTCTTCCCCTTCTCCCTCTTTCTCATCTTCCTCAATCCGGTGGAGGTGCTTCAGTCCGGCGGCGGCGTGGATGGTGGAGGCCGATTTCTCCTCTAACCCCTCTGGTACGGTAAGTTCTACAACTTCTTCTTCTTCTTCTGATCTTCTTCTTCTTCTTCTTATTCCTAATTCAATCGTTGTTGTTTTTTTCTGGTTACAAAAAAAAATAAAAGAAAAACTAAAAAACGAAAAGAAAAAAAAATCGATAGTTGTTTCAGATTTGTGTTCATCCGATCTTATATTCTGTAGTTAAGTCTTTGCTTAGAGTTCTCTGATCCATTTGAAATTTTGTTTTTAATTTTTAATTTGTTCATTAGTTGGTTAATCGAGTCATTACCTGTAATTTCTTTTTAATTTCTCTCATTCATTCGTATTTTTCCTGTTTTGTTCATTTGTGTAATTTCTGTTTTTCTTTTAATTCTTTCATTGTTTTCTTTTATTTGGTTGTTATAGCATCGTTATTATTTCCATTTCTTCATAGTTTTTCCTATTTATAGCATTGTGTAATTCTTGTTTTTTGTTTTGATTGTTTTCTTTCCTTTCCATTTCTTCATAGTTTGTTTTCTGTTTCTATTCGGTTGTAGCATAAATTTCTTGTTTTGATTGTTTTCTTTTCGATCTTCAGTGTTTCAGTCTTGTTTTTCAGTTTGTCATAGTTAGTGATTAAATTTTTGTATTGATTCATTGCATTTCCTTTTCTTCTTTATTTGTATTGTTTTTTTGTTAGTCGTTCATTACATTTGGTTGATCTGCAAATTTCTGTTATCGATTAATTTTCTGTTTTGCATTGTTGTCTGCTTTTTTTCTGATTTAACTGTTTTCAATTTCTTTTATTTTCTGCATAGTTATTCATTTTCCTGTTTTGCTGTTTTGAATTTCTAGTTTGCATTTTCTGATTTCCTTAATGTTTCTTTTGTTTGTTTTATAGTATTGCATTTCCTGTTTTCATTTTATTGCATTCCATGTTTTTAATTGATTGTATTTCCTGTTTGTTCAATACCGAATTCGTGTCTGTTTTATTTCTTGTAATTTCCTGTTTTGTACTTTCCTGTTTTCAGCATAATTAGTTGCCTTGCTTCTGTAATTTGTTTTGTTTGTTTTTGTTCATTCTGATATTCATGTTTGGTTCATTTTTGTAATAAATTTTGTGTAATTTCCTGTTTTTCATCAGTTTCTTATTATCTTAGTTGTTTTCTTTTAAGTCATTTCATGTTTTGCTTTTATTCTTGTAACAGTCATTTTCTAATTCCTTGTCTAGTATACATGTTATTTTTTCTATATCTTGTACTGCTCGTGTTCATTTGAATTGTGCAGGATAGCACAGGAGTGGAGTAGAAGCGATTGTATGACACGGGAAGCACAAGAATAGAAGTTGTTATTTTCAGTTTAGAATTAGGAATTTGATTTTGGGTTTGTAAATATCACTTTTTACGCCCTCTGCGAAGGGTATTTATTTGTTGTAATAGATAGTTGTTTTTACTTTTCTTGAACATTTTACATTTTAATAATTCGGCAATAAAGAATAGTTTAGATTTGTGTGTTTGAATACACAATATTCCCGTTCCCTGAGTTCGACCTGGTCTCATCCACTAGTGAGAACCGGTTTTTATTATTTGATGTCTGGTTTTCACATGTTTTACATATAAAAATCTTTTCAAAATTACAACGATTTAAAAGAAAACATCACTTGCATATAAGTGTCCTAAGGCTGTCAAAAAAAAATCATAGTGAATCAATTTTGTATATATGTGTCTTAAGGTTGTAAAAAAAAAATTATAATGATTCAATCACTCATATATGTGTTCTAATGCTATCACAAAAAAGTCAGAGTGATTCAATCATGCATATATGTGTTCTAAGGTAGTAAAAAAAAATCCATAGTGATTCAATCATGCATATGTTTGTTCGAACGTTGTCAAAAACATTTCATAGTGATTCAATCATGCATATACGTGTTATAAGGCTGTCTAAAAAAGTTCATAGTGATTCAATCTTGCATATATGTGTCCTAAGGTTGTCAAAAAAAAATTATAGAGATTCAATCATGCATATATGTATTTTAATGCTATCAAAAAAATTCATAGTGATTCACTCATATATAAATGTGTTCTAAGGCAATAAAAAAAATCATATTGATTCAAACTTATGTATAAGTGTCCTAAGCCTGTCAAAAAAATTTCATAGTGATTCAATCTTGGATATATGTGTCCTAAGCTTGTCAAAAAAAATTTATAGTGATTTAATAATGCATATATGTGTTCTAATGTTGTCAAAGAAAATTCATAGTGATTCAATCATGCATATATGTGTTCCAAGGATGTCAAAAAAAATTCAGAGTGATTCAATCATGCATATAAGTGTGCTAAGGCTATCAAACAAAAATCATAGTGATTTAATCTTGCATATATGTATTCTAAGGTTGTCAAAAAAATTTATAGTAATTCAATCATGCATATATACTTTCTAATGCTATCAAAAAAAAAATTTGTGATTCAATCATGCTATATGCGTTCTAAGGCTATCAAAAAAAATCATAGTGATTCAATCATACATATATATGTTCTAAGGTTGTCTAAAAAATTTCATAGTGATTCAATCATGTGTATACATGTTCTAAGGTTGTCAAAAAACTTTCAGAGTGATGCAATCATGCATATGTAACATCTAAGTTTGTCAAAAAAATTTATAGTGATTCAATCATGCATTTATGTGTTCTAATGCTGTAAAAAAAAATCATAGTGATTCAATTGTGCATGTATGTGTTCTAAGGCTATCAAAAAGATTTTATAGTCATTCAATCATGCATATATATGTTCTAAGGTTGTCAAAAAAAATTCATAGTGATTTAATCATGCATATATATGTTCTAAGGTTGTCAAAAAAATTCCACAGTGATTGAATCATCTGTATATTTTGATCTAAGTTTGTAAAAAAAAATTATAGTGATTCAATGATGCATATATGTGTTCTAATGTTGTAAAAAAAAATTCATAGTGATTCAATCGTTCTAAGGCCGTCAACAAAATTTCATAGTGATTCAATCATGCATATATATCTTCTAAGGCTCTCAAAATACATTCATAGTGACTCTATCTTGCATATATGTATTCTAACATTGTCAAAAAAAATTTATAGTGATTCAATCATGCATATATGTGTACTAAAGTTGTCAAAAAAAATTTATAGTGATTCTATCATTCATATATGTGTTCTAAAGCTATCCAAAAAAAATCATATTGATTCAATCTTGCATATATGTGTCCTAAGGCTGTCAAAAAATTTTTATAGTGATTCAATATTGCATATATATGTCCTAAGGTTGTCAAAAAAAATTCATAGTGATTCTGTCATGCATATATATTTTCTAAGGCTGTCAAAAAAAATACATAGTGACTCAATCATGCATATCTGTGTTCTAACATTGTCAAAAAAAATGTCATAGTGATTCAATCATGCATATATGTGTTCTAGGATTGTCAAAAAAAATTCATAGTGATTCAACCATGCATATATATGTTCTAAGGCTGTAAAAAAAATTTATAGTGACTCAATCATGCTTATATGTGTTATAACCATTAAAAAATAAATTCCATAGTGATTTAGTCATGCATATATGTGTTCTAAGGTTGCTAAAAAAAATCTTGTATTGATTCAATCTTGCATATATGTGTCCTAAAGTTGTCAAAAAAAATTCAAAGTGATTCAATCATGCATATGTATGTTCTAAGGCTGTCAAAAAAAATTCATACTTACTCAATCATTCATATATGTTTCCAACGTTGTCAAAAAAAAATCACAGTTATTCAATCATCCATATATGAACTCTAAGGTTGTCACAAAACATTAATAGTGATTCAATCATTCATATATGTGTTCTAAGGTTGTGCAAAAAAAATTATATTGATTCAATCTTGCAAATGTGTCCTAAGACTATAAAAAAAAAATCATAGTGATTCAATCATGCATAAATGTGTTCTAAGTTTGCCAAAAAAAATTTATAGTGATTCAATCATGCATTTTTTTGTTCTAATACTGTCAAAAAAAATTCTTACTTTTTCAATCATGTATATATGTGTTCTAAGGTTGTCAAAAAAAAATCATTGTGACTCAATCATTCATATATGTGTTCTCAGGATGTCCAAAAAATTTCATATTGTTTCAATCTTGCATATATGTGTTCTAAGGCAGTCAAAAAAAATTATAGTGATTTAATCTTGCATATATGTGTCTAAGGTTGTCAAAAAAAAATCATAGTGATTCAATCCTACAGATATGTGCTCCTAGGATGTCAAAAAAAAATCCATCAAGCATACATGTGTTTTAAGGTTGTGAAATTTCTTATAGAGATTCAATCATGCATATATGTGTTCTAAGGATGTCAAAAAAATTTCATCATAATTCAATCATGTGTATATGTGTTCTACGTCTATCAAAAACAATTATAGGGATTTAATCAAGCATATATGTGTCTAAGGTAGTAAAAAAAAATTAATAGTGATTCAATCATTCATATATGTGTTCTAAGGCTGTAAAAAAAAATCATAGAGATTTAATCATTCATATATATGTGTGCTAAGAATGTCAAAAAAAATTCTAGTTAATCAATCATGCGTATATGTGTTCTAATGGAGTCAAAAAAAAATTGTAGTGATTCAATCATGCATATATGTGTTCTTAGGCAGTCAAAAAAGTTTCATAGTGATTCAATCATGCATAAATGTGTTCTAAGGTTGTTAAAAAAAAATCATTATGATTCAATCATGCATATATGTAATCAAAGTTTGTCAAAAAAAAATCATAGTGATTCAATCATGCGTATATGTTTCTAAGGCTGACAAAAATAATTCATAGTGACTCAATCTTGCATATATGTGTTCTAAGGCTTTCAAGAAAATTTGAATCTTACATATATGTATTCTAAGGCTCTCAAAAAAATTTCATAGTGATTTAATATAGCATGTGTGTGTTCTTAGGCTGTCAAAAAAAATTGTAAGTAATTTAATCATATATATATATGTGTTCTAAGGCTGTCAAAAAAAAATCATAGTGATTCAATCATGCATATATTGGTCATAAGTTTGTCAAAAAAAAATTATAGTGATTCAATCAGGCATATATGTGTTCTAAGGCAGTCCACAAATTTTTATTTTATTCAATCATCCATATATGTGTTCTAAGGTTGTCAAAAAAAATTTATAATGATTCAATCATGTGTATATGTGTTCTACTGCATTCAAAAAAAATCATAGTGATTCAATCATGCATATATGTGTTTGAGGATTTTCAAAAAAAAATTATAGTGATTCAATCATGCATATATGTGTTCCAAGGTTGTCAAACAAATTTCATAGTGTCATGCATAATTGTGTTCTAATGCAGTCCAAAAAATTTTAGAGTGATTGAATCATGCATATATGTGTTTAAGGTTCGTCAAAAAAAATCACGTTGATTCAATCTTTCATATAAGTGTGCTAAGGTTGTCATAAAAAACATTAAAGTGATTCAATCATGCATACATGTGTTCTAATGCTGTCAAAAAATTTTGTAGTGATTCACTCATACATATTTCTGTTCTAAGGCTATGAAAAAAATTTCATAGAGATTCAATCATGCATATATGTGTTCGAAGTTGTCAACCAAATTTCGTAGTAACTCAATCTTGCATATATATGTTCTAAGGTCGGCAAAAAAAATTCATAGTCATTCAATCTTGCATATATGTGGTCTAAGGCTGTCAAAAAAAAATGATAGTGATTCAATCATCCATATATGTGTTATAAGGCTGTAAAAAAAAAATCATAGTGATTCAATCATGCATATATGTGTTCTAAGGTTGTCACAAAACATTCATAGTGATTCAATCATTCATATATGTGTCCTAAGGCTGTGCAAAAAAATTGATATTGATTCAATCTTGCATATGTGTGTGTCCTAAGGTTGTAAAAAAAAATTCATAGTGATTCAATCTTGCGTAAATGTGTTCTAAGATTGCCAAAAAAAAATTATAGTGATTCAATCATGCATTTTTTTGTTCTAATACTATCAAAAAAAATTCTTACTTTTTCAATCATGTATATATGTGTTCTAAGGTTGTCAAAAAAAATTCATTGTGACTCAATCAATTATATATGTGTTCTTAGGATGTCCAAAAAATTTCATATTGATTCAATCTTGCATATATGTGTTCTAAGGCTGTCAAAAAAAATTATAGTGATTTAATCTTGCATATCTGTGTCTAAGGTTGTCAAAAAAAAAATCATAGTGATTCAATCCTACAGATATGTGTTCCAAGGATGTCAAAAAAAATTTCATCAAGCATATATATGTTATAAGGCTGTGAAATTTTTAATAGAGATTCAATCATGCATATATGTATTCTAAGGATGTCAAAAAAATTTCTTCATAATTCAATCTTGTGTATATGTGTTCTAAGTCTATTAAAAAAATTTATAGGGATTTAATCAAGCATACATGTGTCTAAGGTTGTCAAAAAAAAATTATAGAGATTCAATCATGCATATATATGTTCTAATGCTGTAAAAAAAAATCATAGAGATTTAATCATGCATATATATGTGTGCTAAGAGTGTCAAAAAAAAATCTAGTTAATCAATCATGCATATATGTGTTCTAATGGAGTAAAAAAAAATTATAGTGATTCAATCATGCATATATGCGTTCTGAAGCGGTCAAAAAAGTTTCATAGTGATTCAATCATGCATATATGTGTTCTAAGGTTGTCAAAAAAAATATTTCATTATGATTCAATCATGCATGTATGTGTTCTAAGTTTGTCAAAAAAAAATCATAGTGATTCAATCATGCGTATATGTATTCTAATGCTGACAAAAATAATTCATAGTGACTCAATCATGCATATATGTGTTTTAAGGCTGTCAAGAAAAATTCAATCTTACATATATGTATTCTAAGGCTCTCAAAAAAAATTCATAGTGATTTAATATAGCATGTATGTGTTCTTAGGCTGTCAAAAAAATTAAGTAATTTTATCATACATATATGTGTTCTAAGGCTGTCAAAAAAAAATCATAGTGATTCAATCATGCATATATAGGCCATAAGTTTGTCAAAAAAAAATTATTGTGATTCAATCAGGCGTATATGTGTTCAAAGGCAGTCAACAAATTTTTTTTTATTCAATCCTCCATATATGTTTTCTAAGGTTGTCAAAAAAAATTATAATTATTAAATCATCCGTATATATGTTCTACTGCTGTCAAAAAAACTTCATAGTGACTCAATCATGTATATATCTGTTTCAGGGTTGTAAAAAAAAATTCATAGTGATTCAATCATGCATATATGTGTTCCAAGGTTGTTAAACAAATTTCATAGTGATTTAATCATGCATATTTGTGTTCTAATGCTGTCCAAAAAAATTTAGAGTGATTCAATCATGCATATATGTGTTTAAGTTTTGTCAAAAAAAATCACATTGATTGAATCTTGCATATATGTGTGCTAAGGTTGTCAAAAAAAAATTATACTGATTTAATCATGCATATATGTGTTCTAATGTTGTCAAAAAAATTTGTAGTGATTCACTCATGTATATTTGTGTTCTAAGGCTGTCAAAAAAATTTTATAGAGATTCAATCATGCATATATGTGTTCGAAGCTCTCAAACAAATTTTGTAGTAACTCAATCTTGCATATATATGTTCTAAGGCCGGCCAAAAAATTTTATAGTGATTCAATGTTGCATATATGTAGTCTAAGGCTGTAAAAAAAAAATGATAGTGATTCAATCATCCATATATGTGTTATAAGGCTGTAAAAAAAAATCATAGTGATTCAATCATGCATATATGCATTCTAAGGTTGTCACAAAACATTCATAGTGATTCAATCATTCATATATGTGTTCTACGGCTATGCAAAAAAATTGATTTTGATTCAATCTTGCATATGTGTCCAAAGGTTGTCAAAAAAAAATCATAGTGATTCAATCTTGCAAAAATGTGTTCTAAGATTCCCAAAAAAAAATTATAGTGATTCAATCATGCATTTTTTTGTTTTAATACTGTCAAAAAAAATTCTTACTTTTTCAATCATGTATATATGTGTTGTAAGGTTGTCAAAAAAATCATTGTGACTCAATCATTCATATATGTGTTCTCTGGATGTCCAAAAAAAATCATATTGATTCAATCATCCATATATGTGTTATAAGGCTGTAAAAAAAAATCATAGTGATTCAATCATGCATATATGGGTTCTTAGGTTGTCAAAAAAGTTACATCATGATTCAATCATGCGTATATGTGTTCTAAGGCAGTCAAAAAAAATTCATAATGATTCAATAAAGCAGATATGTGTTCTAAGGTTGTCCAAAAATTTTTATTACGATTCAATCATTAATATATGTGTTCTAATGCTGTCAACAAATATTTATAGTGACTCAATCATACATATATGTGTTCTAAGGCTGTCAAAAAAAAATTCAGTCATTCAATCATGCATATATGTGGTCTAATGTTGTCAAAAAAAATTCATAGTGATTGAATCATGCATAAATATGTTCTAATGTGGTCAAAACAAAATAGTCATTCAATCATGCATATATGTGTTCTAAGTTTGTCAAAAAAAATTCATAGTCATTCAATCATGAATATAAATGTTCTAAGGCAGTCAAAAAAATATCATTGTGACTCAATCAAGCATATATGTGTTCTAAGGCTCTCAAAAAAATTTCATTATGATTCAGTCATGCATATATGTGTTCTAAGTTTGTCAAAAAAAATCATAGTGATTCAATCATGCATATTTGTATTCTAACGCTCTAAAAAAAACTTCATAGTGATTCAATATTGCATGTATAAGTTCTAAGGTTGTTAAAAAAATTTCATAGAGATTCAATCATGCATATATGTGTCATAAGGTTGTCAAAAAAAAATCATAGTGATTCAATGAGGCATATATGTGTTCTAAGGCTATCAAAAAAATTTTATAGTGATTTAATCAATCGTATATGTGTTCTAAGGTTGTCAAAAGAAAATTATAGGGATTCAATCAAGCATATATGTGTTCTAGGGTTGTCAAAAAAAAGTTATAGTGATTAAATCATGAATACATGAGTTCTAAGGCTGTCAAAAAAATTCTATAATGATCCAATCGTCCATATATGTGTTCTAAGGTTGTCAAAAAAGATTCATAGTCACTCTATCATTCATATATGTGCTCTAAAGCTATCAAAAAAAATTCATGGTGATTCAATTGTTCATATATGTGTTCTAAGGATGTCAAACAAATTTTATAGTGATTCAATCATGCATATACGTCTTATAATGCTGTCCAAAAAATTTCAGAGTGATTTATTCATGCATATATATTTTCTAAGTCTGTCAAAAAAAATTCACAGTGATTCAATCTTTCATATATGTGTGCTATGGTTGTCAAAAAAAATTTATAGTGATTCAATCATGCATATATGTGTTGTAATGCTCTCAAAAAAAAATTCTAGTGATTCACTATTGCATATATGTGTTCTTAGGCTGTCAAAAAATTTTCATAGAGATTCAATCATGCATATATGTGTTCTATGTCTGTCTAAAAAAATTTATAGTGATTCAATAATTCATATATGTGTTCTAAGGTTGTCAAAAAAAATTTATAGTGATTTAATCACGCATATATGTGTTCTAATGCTATAAAAATTTTTATAGTGATTCAATCTTGCATATATATGGTCTAACACTGCCAAAAAAATTTCATAGTGATTCAATCATGCGTATATGTGTTCTAAAGCTTTCAAAAAAAAATCATAGTCATTTAATCATGCATATATTTATTCTAAGGTTGTCTAAAAAAAATCATTATTATTTAATCATGCATATAAGTGTTCTATTGTTGTAAAAAAAAATCATTATGACTAAATCATGCATATATGTCATCGAAGTTTGTAAAAAAAATCATAGTGATTCAATCATGGATATATATGTTCTAAGGTTGTCAAAAAAAATCATATTGATTCAATCTGGCGTATATGTGTTCTAAGATTGTCAAAAAAAAATTATAGTGATTCAATCATGCATATATGTGTTCTAAGGCTATAAAAAAAATTCCTAGTGATTCAATCATGCGTATATATACTCTAATGTTGTCAAAAAAGTCTCATAGTGATTTAATCATGCATATATATGTTCTAATGCTGTCAAAAAAATTGTAGTGATTCAATCACACACATATGCATTCTAAGGCAGTCAAAAAAGTTTCATAGTGATTCAATCATGCATAAATGTCTTCTAAGGTTGTCAAAAAAATGTCATACTGATTGAATATTCCATATATATGTTCTAATGCGGTCAACAAAAATTCTAGTGATTCAATCATGCATATATGTGTTCTAATGTTGTGAAAAAAACTTTGTAGTGATTCAACCATGCATATATGCGTTCTAAGGCTGTCAAAAAAGTTTCATAGGGATTCAATCATGCATTTATATGTTCTAAGGCTGTCAAAAAAAATCATTGTAACTCAATCATGCATATTTGTTTTCTAAGGCTGTCAATAAAATTTCAAACTTACATATATGTATTCTAAGGCTCTTATAAAAAATTTCATAGTGATTTAATATTGCATGTATGTGTTCTAAAGTTGCCATAAAAAATTCTAAGTGATTCAATCAAGCATATATGTGTCATAAGGCAGTCAAAAAAAATTCATTTTATTTCAATCATGTTTATAAGTCTTCTAAGGCTATCAAAAAAATCAATCATAAATATATGTGTTCTAAGGCTGTAAAAAAATTTTCATAGTGATTCAATCATGCATATATGTGTTCTAAGGCTGTCAAAAAAAATCATAGTGATTCAAAAATATTTTATAGTGTTTCAATTGTGCATATATGTGCTCAAAGGCTGTCAACAAAACTTTACAATGATTCAATCATGCATATATGTGTTCTATGGTTGTTAAAAAAAATCATAGTAATTCAATCATGCATATATATGTTCTAATGCTGTCAAAAAAAATTATAGTGATTTAATTATGCATATATTTGTTTTAGGTTGTCAAAAAAAATTCATAGTGATACAATCATCCATATATGTGTTGTAAGGCTGTCAAAAAAATTTCATAGTGATTCAATCTCGCATATATGTGTTCTAGGGATGTCAAAAAAAAATCATAGTAATTCAATCATGCGTACATGTATTCTAAGGCTGTCAAAAAAACTTTATTGTGATTCAATCAAGCATATATGTGTTCTAAGGTTGTAAAAAAAAAATTATATTGATTCAATCAAGCATATATGTGTTCTAAGGCTGTCAAAAAAATTTGACAGTGATTCAATCATGCATATATGTGTTTTAAGGCTGTCAAAAAAATTTTACAATGATTTAATCTCGCATATATGTGTTTTGAGGCTATCAAAAAAATTTATAGTCATTCAATCATGTATATATATGTTCTGAGGTTGTCAAAAAAAATTTCTAGTTATTCAATCATGCTTATATTTGTTCTAATGCTGTCAAAAAAAATTCATAGTGATACTATCATGCACATATGTGTTCTAAGTTAGTTAAAAAAAATCATAGTGATTCAAATATGCATACATGTGTTCTTAGGCTTTCAAAAAAAAATTATAGTGATTTAATCACGCAAATATGTGTCATAAGGTTGTCAAAAAAGAATTATAGTGATTCAATCATGCATATATGCGTTCTAATGCTGTCAAAAAAAATTCATGGAGATTCAATCATGCATATATGAGTTCTAAGGTTGTCAAAAAAAATTTATAAAGATTCAATCATGCATATATGTGTTCTAAGGCAGTCCAAAAAATTTCATAGAGATTCAATCTTGCATATATGTGTTCTAAGGTTGTCAAAAAAATTTTATGGTGATTCGATCATGGATATATGTGTTCTAATGATGTCAAAAAATATTTATAGTGATTCAATCACGCATATATGTGTTCTAAGGCTGTCAAAAAAATTTCATAGTGACTCAATCATGCATATGTGTGTTCTAAGGCTGTCAAAAAAAATTTATAGTGACTCAATCATGCATATATGTGTTCTAAGAATGTCAAAAAAAAAATCATAGTGATTCAATCATGCTTATATCTGTTCTAAGGCTGTCAAAAAAAAATCATAGTGATTCAATCTTGCATATATATGTTCTGAGGTTGTCAAAAAAATTTATAGTGATTGAATCATGCATATATATGTTCTAGGGCTGTCAAAAAAAAATTATAGTGATTCAATGTTGCATATATGTGTTCTAAGGTTGTTAAAAATATTTCATAGTGATTCAATCTTGCATATATGTGTTCTAAGGCTGTTAAAAAGATTTCATAATGATTCAATCTTAAATATATGTTTTCTATGGTTGTAAAAAAAAATCATAGTGATACACACTTGTATATATGTGTTCTAAGGCTATCAAAAAAAATTTATAGTGATTCGATCTTGCATATATGTGTTCTAATGCTGTCAAAAAAAATCATGGTGATTAAATAATGCATATATGTGTTCTATGGTTGTCAAAAAAAAATCATAGTGATTCAATCATGCATATATGTGTTCCAATGTTGTCAAAAAAAATCATGGTAATTCAATCATCCATATATGTGTTCTAAGGCTGTCAAAAAATTTAAAGTGATTTAATCATACATATATGTGTTCTAAGGTTGTCCAAAAAACTTTATAGTGATTTAATCTTGCATATATGTGTTCTAAGGTTGTCATAAAAAATTTATGGTGATATTATCACGGATATATGAGTTCTAATGTTGTCAAAAAAAATTATTGTGTTTCAATCTTGCATATATGTGTCCTAAGGCTTTCAAAAAAAATCATAGTGACTCAATCATTCATATATGTGTTCTAACATTGTCAAAAAAAAATCATAGTGACTCAATCAAGCATATATGTGTTCTAAGGATGTCAAAAAAAATCATAGTGATTCAATCATAATTATATTTGTTCTAAGGATATCAAAAAAAAAAATCGTAGTGATTCAATCATTCAAATATGTGTTCTAAGGCTATCAAAAAAAATTCACCGTGACTTAATCCTGCATATGTGTTTTAAGGTTGTCAAAAAAAATTATAGTGATTCAATCTTGCATATATGTGTTCTAAGGCTATCAAAAATATTTCACAGTGATTCCATCATGTGAATATATGTTCTAAGGCTGTCAAAAAATTTTTACAATGATTCAATCAAGAATATATGTGTTCTATGGTTGTCAAAAACATTTCATAGTAATTCAATCATGCATATATGTTTTCTAAGGCAGTCAAAAAAAATTATAGTGATTTAATCATTCATATATGTGTCTTAGGTTGTCAAAACAATTTCATATGTTATTTAATCATGCATATATGTGTTCTAAGGCTGTTAAAAAAATTCATTGTGATTCAATCCTGCATATATGTGTTCTAAGGCAGTCAAAAAAAACTCATAGTGATTTAATCAAGCATATATGTGTTCTCAGGCTGTTAAAAAAATTTCAATCTTGCATATATGTATTCTAAGGCTCTCAAAAAAATTCATATTTAATCAATCTTGCATATATGTGTTCTAAGGCGCTCGAAAAAAATTCATAGTGATTAAATCATGTGTATATGTGTTCTAACGCTGTCAAAAAAACTTTATGGTGATTCAATCAAGCATATATGTGTTCAAAGGTTATCAAAAAACTTTTATAGTGATTCAATCATGCATATATGTGTTATAAGGCTATCCAAAAAATTTCAATCATTTATATATTTGTTCTAAGGCTATCAAAAAAAATTCACAATGATTCAATCATGCATATGTGTGTTATAAGGCTGTCAAAAAAAATCATGTTGATTCAATCATGCATATATGTGTTCTAAGGTTGTCAAAAAAAAATCATAGGGATTCAATCATGCATATATGTGTTCTATGGCATTCCGAAAAATTTCATAGTGATTCAATCTTGCATATATGTCTTCTAAGGTTGTCAAAAAAAAATTTTGGTCATTCAATCATAGATATATGTCTTCTAATGCTGTCAAAAAATATTTATAGTGAATCAATCACGCATATGTGTGTTCTAAAGCTAAAAAAAAACTTCATAGTCATTCAATCATGCATGTGTTTGTTCTAAGACTGTCAAAAAAAATTTATAATGACTCAATCATGCATATATGTGTTCTAACATTCTCAAAAAAAAATCATAGTGATTCAATCATGCTTATATGTGTTCTAAGGCTGTCAAAAAAATCATAGTGATTTAATCTGACATATATGTGTTCTAAGGTTGTCACAAAAAATTATAGTGATTCAATCATGCATATATGTGTTCTAAGGCAGTCAAAAAAAATTGTAGTGATTCAATGTGGCATATATGTGTTCTAAGGTTGTCAAAAATATTTCATTGTAATTCAATCTTGTATATATGTGTTTTAAGGCTGTCAAAAAGATTTCATAATGATTCAATCAAACATATATGTATTCTATGGTTGTAAAACAAAAAACATAGTAATTCGAACATACACACATTTGTTCTAAGGCAGTCAAAATAAATTTCATAGAGATTCGAACATACACACATTTGAATCATGCATATATGTTTCTAAGGTTGTCAAAAAAAATCATAGTGATTCAATCATGCATGTATATGTTCATAGGCTGTCAAAAAAATTTCATTATGATTCAATCATGCATATATGTGTTCTAAGGCTACAAAAAAAATCATAGTGACTCAATCATGCATATTTGTGTTCTAAGGTTGTCAAAAAAAATTTATAGTGCTTATATTATTCATACATGTATTCTAATGCTGTCAAAAAAAAATTTAGAGATTCAATAACGCATATATGTGTTCTAAAGCTATCAAAAAAAATTCATAGAGATTCAATCATGCATATATATGTGTTCTAAGGCTATAAAAAAATCAATCTTGCATATATGTATTCTAAGGCTCTCAAAAAAAATTTATGGTGATTCAATCATGCTTATATGTGTTCTAAAGTTGTCAAAAAAAATTCATAGTGATTCAATCATGCATATATGTGTTATAAGGTGATCCATAAATTTTCTATCACGCATATATGTGTTCTAAGGCTGTCAAAAAAAAATCATATGATTCAATCATGCATAGATGTGTTCTAAGGCTGTTAAAAAAAAGTGACATTGATTTAATCTTTCATATATATGTTCTGAGGTTGTCAAAAAAATTTTAAAGTGATTCATTAATGCATATATGTGTTCTGAGGTTGTCAAAAAAAACATTTAGTCATTCAAGCATAAAAAAAATCATGGTGATACAATCAGGAATATATGTGTTCTAAGGTTGTCAAAAACGTTTATAGGGATTCAATCATTTATATGTGTATTCTTAGGTTGTCAAAAAAAATTTATAGTGATTCGTTGTTGCATATATGTGTTCTAAGGTTGTTAAAAAATATTTATAGTGATTCAATCATGTATATATGTGTTCTAATGCTGTCAAAAAAAATTCATGGTGATTCAATCATGCATATATGTCTTCTAATGTTGTAAAAAAACATTCATAGTGATTCAATAATGCATATATGTGTACTAAGGCTATCAAAAAGATTTCATAGTGATTCAATCATGCATATATGTGTTCTAAGGCTATCAAAAAAAAATTATAATGATTCAATCTTGCATATATATGTTCTATTGCAGGTAAAAAAAATTGTAGTGATTCAATCATGCAAGTGTTCTAAGGTTGTCAAAAAAAATTCATAGTCATTTAATCATACATATATAGGTTCTAAGGCAGTAAAAAAAAAATCATTATGTTTCAATCATGCACATATGTGTTCCAAGGCTGTCAAAAAAATTTCATAGTGATTTAATCTTGCATATATATGTTCTAAGGCAGTCATAAAAAATTCATAGTGATTTAATCATGCATATATGTGTTCTAATGCTGTCAAAAAAAATTCAATCTTGCATATATATATTCTATGGCTATAAAAAATTATAAAAGTGATTCAATCTTGCATATATGTTTTCTAAGGCAGTAAAAAAAAATTAATAGTGATTCAATCATGCATATATGTGTTCTAAGACCGTAAAAAAAAATTTATGGTAATTCAATCATGGATATATGTGTCTAAAGTTTGTAAAAAAAAATCAGAGTGATTCAATCAAGCATATATGTGTTATAAGGCTGTCCTAAATTTTCAATCATTTATATATGTGATTTAAGGCTGCCAAAAAAAAATAATAGTGATTCGATCATGCATATATGTGTTCTAAGGCTGTCAAAAAAAAGTTATAGTGATTCAATCTTGCATATATGTGTTCTGAGGCTGTCAAAAAACATTATAGTGATTCAATCATGCATATATGTTCTACAGTTGTCAAAAAAAAATTCTAGTGATTCAATCATGCATATATTTGTGCTAATGTTGTCAAAACAAAATTATAGTGATACAATCATGTATATATCTGTTCTTAGGCTGTCAAAAAAAATTTATAGTGATTCAATCATGCATATATGTCATCTAAGGTTGTTAAAAAAAATTTATAGTGATTCAATCATGCATATATGTGTTATAAAGATGTCAAAAAAAAATCATGGTGATTCAATGTTGCATATATGTGTTCTAAGGTTGTCAAAAAACCTTTATAGTGATTCAATCATGCATATATGTGTTCTAAGGCTATAAAAAAATTTATAATGATTTAAAGTTGCATATATATGTTCTAATGCAGGTAAAAAATTTTGTAGTGATTCAATCATGCATGTGTTCTAAGGTTGTCAAAAAAATTTCATAGTCATTTAATCATGCATATATGGGTTCTAAGGCAGTAAGAAAAAATTCATTATGTTTCAATCATGCACATATTTGTTCCAAGGCTATCAAAAAAAATTCATAGTGATTTAATCATGCATATATGTGTTCTAAGGCAGTCAAAAAACATTCAATGTGATTTAATCATGCATATATGTGTTCTAATGCTGTCAAAAAAATTTCAAACTTGCATATATATATTCTATGGCTATAAAAAATTATAAAAGTGATTCAATCTTGCACATATGTGTTCTAAGGCTGTCAAAGAAATTAATAGTGATTCAATAATGCATATATGTGTTCTAAGACCATAAAAAAAATTTTATGGTGATTCAATCATGCATATATGTGTCTAAAGTTTGTAAAAAAAAAATCAAAGTGATTCAATCATGCGTACATGTGTT
Organism: Nuphar pumila; assembly: GCF_984573655.1. Taxonomy (NCBI): domain Eukaryota; kingdom Viridiplantae; phylum Streptophyta; class Magnoliopsida; order Nymphaeales; family Nymphaeaceae; genus Nuphar; species Nuphar pumila. Next base: position 76,526,171 of record NC_143260.1, on the reverse strand, counting down.
ATAAGGTTGCCCTAAAATTTTCAATCATTTATATATGTGTTCTAAGGCTGCCAAAAAAATTTAATACTGATTCGATCATTTATATATGTGTTCTAAGGCTGTCAAAAAAAAATTACAGTGATTCAATCTTGCATATATGTGTTCTGAGGCTGTCAAAAAAAAATTATAGTGATTCAATCATGCATATATGTTCTACGGTTGTCAAAAAACAATTCTAGAGATTCAATCATGCATATATTTGTTCTAATGTTGTCAAAAAAATTTATAGTGATACAATCATGTATATATCTGTTCTGAGGCTGTCAAAAAAAATTATAGTGATTCAATCATGCATATATGTCATCTAAGGTTGTCAAAAAAAATTTATAGTGATTTAATCATGCATATATGTGTAATAATTATGTTAAAAAAAATCATGGTGATTCAATGTTGCATATATGTGTCCTATGGATGTCAAAAGAACTTCATAGTGATTCAATCATGCATATATGTGTTCTAAGGTTGTCCAAAAAATTTTATATTGATTTAATCTCGCATATATGTGTTCTAAGGTTGTCAAAAAAAATTTATGGTGATTCAATCATGCATATATTGGTTCTAACACTGTCAAAAAAAATCATAGTGATTCAATCATGCATATATGTGTTGTAAGGCTATCAAAAAAAATTCATAGTGATTCAATAATGAATATATGTGTTCTAAGGCTGTCAAAAAAATTTTATAGTGATTCAATCTTGCATACATATGTTCTAAGGTTGTCAAAAAAAATTTATGGTCATTCAATCTTGCATATATGTGTTATAAGGTTGTTAAAAAAAAATTATAGTGATTCAATGTTACGTATATGTGTTCTAAGGCTCTCAAAAATATTTCATAGTGATTCAATCTTGCATATATGTGGTCTAAGGCTGTCAAAAAAAATCATAATGATTCAATCAAGCATATATGTATTCTATGGTTGTTAAAAAAAATCATAGTTATTCAATCATGCATATATGTGTTCTAAGGCTGTCAAAAAAAATTATAGTGATTTAATCATGCATATATATGTCTAAGGTTGTAAAAAAAAATTCATAGTGATTCAATCATGCATGTATGTGTTCTAAGGCTGTCAAAAAAATTTATTGTGATTCAATCATGCATATATCTGTTCTAAGGCTCTAAAAAAATTTAATAGTGATTCAATCACGCATATATATGTTCTATGGCTGTCCAAAAAAAATCATTATAATTCAATCATGCAGATATGTGTTCTAAGGCTGTCAAAAAAAAAATCATAGTGATTCAATCTTGCAAATATGTGTTCTAAGGCTGTCAAAAAAATTTATAGTGATTCAATGTTGCATATATATGTTCTAAGGTTGTCAAAAATATTTCATAGTAATTCAATCTTGCATATATGTGTTCTAAGGCTGTCAAAATAATTTCATAATGATTCAATCAAACATATATGTATTCTATGGTTGTAAAAAAAAAATCATAGTAATTCGAACATGCACATATTTGTTCTAAGGCGGTAAAAATAAATTTATAGTGATTGAATCATGCATATATGTTTCTAAGGTTGTCAAAAAAAATTCATAGTGATTCAATCATGCATATATATGTTCTAATGTTGTCAAAAAAATTACATAGTAATAATATCATACATATATATGTTCTAAGGTTGTCAAAAAAGTTTCATATTGATTCAAACTTGCAGATATGTGTTCTAAGGCTGTGAAAAAAAAATTATAGTGATTCAATCATGCATATATGTGTTCTTAGGCTGTCAAAAAAAAATCATAGGGATTCAATCTTGCTTATATGTGTTATAAGTTTGTCAAAAAAAATTATAGTGATTCAATCATAAATATATGTGTTCTAATCATGTCAAAAAAAATTTTAAGTGATTCAATCTTGCATATATGTGTTTTAAGGCAGACAAAAAAATTCATAGTGACATAATCAGGCATATATATGTTCTAAGGTTGTCAAAAAAAATTCATAGTTATTCAGTCTTGCAAATATGTGTTCTAAGGCTGTCAAAAAAAATTCTTAGTGATTCTTTCATGTATATAGGTGTTTTAATGCTCTCAAAAAAAAAAAATTAATCTGCCATATATGTAATCTAAGGCTCTCAAAAAAATTCATAGTGATTCAATCTTGCATATAAGTGTTCTAAGGCTATCAAAAAAATTCATAGTGATTCAATCATGCATATATGTGTTCTAAGATTGTCAAAAAAAAATTATGGTGATTCAATCATGCATATATATGTCCTAAGGTTGTCAAAAAAAATCATAGTGATTCAATCACGCATATATGTGTTCTAAGACTGTCAAAAATTTTCATAGTGATACAATCATGCACATATGTGTTCTAAGGATGTCAAAAAAAAAATCATAGTGATTCAATGTTGCATATATGGGTTCTGAGGGTGTCAAAAAAAAATTATAGTGGTTCAATCATGCATGCAAGTGTTCTAAGGTTATCAAAAAAAAATTGTAGTGATTCAATCTTGCATATATTTGTTATAATGATGCCAAAAAAAATTCAGAGTGTTACAATCGTGCATATATGTGTTCTAAGGTTGTCAAAAAAAATGATAGTGACTCAATCATGGATATATGTGCTCTAAGTCTGTCAAAAAAAATTAATTTTGACTCAATCATGCATATATGTGTTCTAAGGCTATCAAAAAAATTTCATAGTGATTCAATCACGCATATGTGTGCTCTAAGGCTATAAAAAAAATCTAATTTAAGCATGCATATATGTGTTAAAACAATGTCAAAAAAAATTCATTTTGATTCAATAATGCTTATATGTGTTCTAAGGCTGTCAAAACAATTTCATAGTGATTTAATCATGCATATATGTGTTTAAAGGATGTCAAAAAGCTTTGTAATGATTCTATTATGCATATATGTGTTCTAAGGCTGTCAAAAAAATATCATAGTGAGTCAATCATGCAGATATGTGTTCAAAGGCTGTCAAAAAAAATTATACTGATTCAATCAAGCATATATGCGTTGTAAGGCTGTCAATAAAAATTATAGTGATCCAATCATGCATATATGTGTTCTAAGGTTGTCAAAAAAAATTTAGAGTCATTCAATCATTCATATATGTGTTCTAATGCTATCAAAAAAAATTCATAGAGATTTAATCATGCATTTATATCTTCCAACATTGTCAAAAAAAATTCATTGTGATTCAATAAAGTATATATGAGTTCTAAGGCTGTCAAAAAAATCATTGTAACTCAATCTTGCATATATGTGTTCTAAGGTTGTCAAAAAAAAATAATAGTTATTCAATCATGCATATAAGTGTTCTAAGGATGTTAAAAAAAATCATAGTTATTCAATCCTGCATATAAGTGTTCTAAGGTTGTTAAAAAAAATTCAAAGTAATTCAATCATGCATATATGTGTTCTAAGGCTGTCAAAAAAATTTCATAGTGATTTAATCATTCATATATGTGTCAAAGGTTGTCAAAAAAAATTTATGGTGATTCAATCATGCATATATGTGCTCTAAGTCTATCCAAAAGAAATCATTGTGATTCAATCCTTCTTATATGTATTATAAGACTGTTAAAAATTGTTCATAGTGATTCAATCATGCATATATCTTTTCTAAGGTTGTAAAAAAAATTCATAGTGATTGAATCATGCATATATGTGTTTTAAGGAGGTCAAAAAAGTTTTATAGTGATTCAATCAGGCATATATATGTTCTAAGGCAGTTAAAAAAAATTCATAGTGATTCAATCATGCATATATGTGTTCTATGACTGTCACAAAATTTTCATAATGACTCAATCATGCATATATGTGTTATAAGGCTCTCAAAAAAAATTCATAGTCATTGAATCATGCATATATGTGTTCTTAGGCTTTCAAAAAAAATTCATAGTGATTTAATCAAGCATATATGTGTTTTAAGGCTCTCAAAAAAAATTTATAGTGATTTAATCATGCATATATCTATCCTAAGGCTCTCAAAAAAAATTCATAGTGATTTAATCTTGCATATATATGTTCTAAGTTTGTCAAAAAAAAATTATAGTGATTCAATAATGCATATATGTGTTTTAAGGCTATCAAAAAAATTTCATGGTGACTCGATCATGCATATATGTGTTCTAAGGCTATCAAAAAAAACTCATAGTGGCTCAATCACGCATATATGTATTCTAAGGCTGTAAAAAAAATTTGTTCTGATTCAATCAAGCAAATATGTGTTATAACTTAGTCAAAAAAAATTCATTGTGATTCAATCATGCACATATGTGTTCTAAGGCTGTCAAAAAAAAATCATAGTGATTAAATCATGCATATATATGTTCTAAGGATGTCAAAAAGCTTATAAGTGTTCTAACGCTGGCAAAAAAAAATTATAGTGATTCAATCATGCATATATTTGTTCAAAGGCTGTCAAAAAATCTTTATAGTGACTCAATCATGCATATATGTATTCTAAGGCTTTCAAAAAAAATTTATCGTGATTCGATCATGTATATATGTGTTTTAAGGTTGTCAACAAAAATTTATAGTGATTCAATCATGCATATATGTGTTATAATGTTATAAAAAAAATCATAGTGATTCAATCTTTCATATATGTGTTCTAAGGCTGTCAAAAAAATTTTATAGTGATTCAATTTTGCATATATGTGTTCTAAGGCTGTCAAAAATATTTTATGGTGATTCAGTGATACAATCATGCATATATGTGTTCTAAGGATGTCAAAAAAATGTAAATATGATTCAATCATGCATATATGTGTTCCAAGGTTGTTAAAAAAATTAATAGTGATTCAATCATGGATATATGTGTTCTAAGTCTCTCAAAAAAAAATTATTGTGACTCAATCATGCATATATGTGTTCTAATGCCATAAAAAAAAATTCATAGTGATTCAATCATTTGTATATGTTTTCTAAGGTTATCAAAAAAAAATCGTAGTGATTCAATCGTGCATATATGTGTGCTATGGCTGTCAAAAAGAATTCTTTCTAATATAAGCATGCATATGAGTTATAACATTGTTAAAAAAAATCATTGTGATTCAATATTGTATATATGTGTTCTAAGGCTGTCAAAAAATTTTCATGGTGATTTAATCTTGCATATATGTGTTCTAAGGCTGTCAAAAATCTTTATAGTGATTCTACTGTGCATATATGTGTTCTAAGGCTCGCAAAAAAAAATCATAGTCTGTCAATCGTGCATATATGTGTTCTAAGGCTGTCAAAAAAATTCATAGTGATTCAATCATGTATGTTTGCGTTGTAAGGCTGTCAAAAAAAAATATAGTGATTCAATCATGCACATATTTGTTCTATGGTTGCCAAAAAAAATTTAGAGTGATTCAATCATTCATATACGTGTTCTAATGCAATCAAAAAAATTTCACAGAGATTTAATGATGCATGTATATATTCTAACATTGTCAAAAAAAAATCATTGTGATTGAATAAAGCATATATGAGTCCTAAGGCTGTGAAAAAAAAAATCATAGTGACTCAACCTTGCATATATGTGTTCTAAGGTTGTCCAAAAAATTTTAATAGTGATTCAATCATGCATATAAGAGTTTTAAGGTTGTCAAAAAAAAATCATAATGAATTAATCCAGCATATAAGTGTTCTAAGGTTGTTAAAAATATTTCATAGTAATTCAATCATACATATATGTGTTGTAAGGCTATCAAAAAAAAACTTATAGTGATTTAATCATGCATATATGTGTTCTAAGGCTGTCAAAAAAAATTTATAGTGATTTAATCTTGTATATATATGTTCTAAGGTTGTCAAAAAAAATTATAGTGATTCAATCATGCATATATGTGTTTTAAGGCTGTCAAAAAAAAATCATGGTGAGTCGATGATGCATATATGTTTTCTAAGGCAATCAAAAAAAATCATAGTGATTCAAATACGCATATATGTATTCTAAGGCTGTCAAAAAACATTCATTTTGACTCAATCATGCATAAATGTGTTATAACAATGTCAAAAAAAATCATTGTGATTCAATCATGCACATATGTGTTCTAAGGATGTCAAAAAAAAATTCATGGTGATTTTATCATCCATATATATGTTCTAAGAATGTCAAAAACCTTTATAGTCATTCTATCATGCATATAAGTGTTCTAACGCTGGCAAAAAAAATTTATAGTTATTCAATCATGTATATATGTCTTCTAAGGCTGTCAAAAAATTTTCATAGTGACTCAATCCTGCATATATGTGTTCTAAGGCTGTCAAATAAATTTTATAGTGATTCAATCATGCATATATGTGTTCTAAGGTGCTCAAAAAAATTATAGTGATTCAATCATGCATATATGTGTTCTAATGTTATAAAAAAATTTATAGTAATTCAATCAAAAATATATGTGTTCTAAGGCTTTTAAAAATATTTCATAGTGATACAATCTTGCATATATGTGTTCTAAGGCTGTCAAAAATATTTTATGGAGATTGAATCATGGATATAAGTTCTAAGGCAGTCAAAAAAATTTCATAACGATTCAATCATGCACACATGTGTTCTCAGGTTGTCAAAAACAATTTAGTGTTTCAATCAGGCATATATGTGTTCTAATGCTATAAAAAAAAGTGTAGTGATTCAATCACGCATATATGTGTTCTAAGGCTGTCAACAAAAATTTATAATGATTAAATCATGCATATATGTGTTCTAGGGCTGTCAAGAAACTTTCACACTGATTGAATCTTTCAAGTATATTTTCTAATGTGGTAAAACAATTTTACTTCTTTAATCATGCGTATATGTGTTCTAAGGATGTCAAAAAAAATCCTTTATGATTCAATCAAGCATATGTGTGTTTTAAGTTTGTCAAAAAAAATTCATAGTGATTTAATCATGCATATTTGTGTTCTAAGGCGATCAAAATAATTTTTTAGTGATTCACTCATATATATATGTGTTCCTAGGCTCTAAAAAAAATTTTAATCTGGAATATATGTATTCTAAGGCTCTCAAAAAAAATTCATAGTGATTTAATCTTGCATATATATGTTCTAAGGTTGTCAAAAAGCTTTATAGTCAATCTATCATGCATATAAGTGTTCTAATGCTGGCAAAAAAAATTTATAGTGATTCAATCATGCATATATGTGTTCTAAGGTTGTCATAAAATATTCATAGTGACTCAATCATAAATATATATGTTTTAAGTCTGTCAAAAAAAAATTATAGTGATTCAATCATGCATATATGTGTTCTAAGTTTGTCAAAAAAAAATTATAGTGATTCAATCATCCATATATGTGTTTTAAGGCTGTCAAAAAAATTTCATAGTGATTCAATGATGCATATATTCATTGTAAGGCAGTCAAAAAAAATTTATAGTGATTCAATCATGCATATATGTGTTATAAGGTTGTTAAAAAAAATTTACAGTAATTCAATCATTCATATACATGTTCTAATGCTCTCAAAAAAAATTCATAGAGATTTAATCATGCATGTATATATTCCAACATTATAAAAAAAAATTCATTGTGATTCAATAAAGCATATATGAGTTCTAAGGCTGTCAAAAACAAATGCATAGTGATTCAATCATGCATATATGTGTTCTAAGGTTGTCAAAAAAAATCATAGTCAATCATGCATATATGTGTTCTAAGGCTGTCAAAAAAAATTAATTGTGATTCAATCATGCATATATGTGTTCTAAGGCTGTTAAAAAAAAATCATAGTGATTCCATCATGCATATATGTGCTCTAAGGCCGTAAAAAAAATTATAGTGATCCAATCATGCATATATGTGTACTAATGCAGTAAAAAAAATTCATAATGATTCAATCATGCATATATGTGTTCTAAGGCTATGAAAAAAAAGCAGAGTGATTCAATCTTGCTAATGTGTTCTAAGGCTATCAAAAATCTTTCATAGTGATTCAATCATGCATATATGTGTTCTAAAACTATAAAAAAAATCATATTGATTCAATCCTGCAGATATGTGTTCTAAGGTAGTCAAAAAAATTTATAGTGATTCAATCATGCATATATGCATTCTAATGTTGTCAAGAAAAATGAGTGATTCAATCATGCATATTTGTGTTCTAAGGCTGTCAAAAAAAAAATAGTGATTCAATCTAGCTTAGTTGTGTTCTAAGGCTGTAAAAAAAATCATAGTGATTCAATCATGCATATGTGTTCAACGACTGTAAAAAATACTTCATAATGATTAAGTCTGACAAATATGTGTTCTAAGGTTGTAAAAAAAGATTTATTGTGATTCAATCATAAATATATGTGTTCTAATGCTGTAAAAAAAATTCATAGTGATTCAATCATGCATATATGTGTTCTAAGGTTGTCAAAAAAATTTCATAGTGATTCAATCAATGCATATATGTGTTCTAAGCTGTCAAAAAAAATTCCTAGTGATTGAATCATGTATTTATATGTTCTAATGTGGTCAAAAAACTTTTATAGTGATCTAATCATGCATATACGTGTTCTAAGGCTATCAAAAAGATTTTATAGTCATTTAATAATGCATATATATGTTCTAAGGCTATTAAAAAAATCATTGTGATTCAATCATGCATATATGTGTTCTAAGGTTGTTAAAAAAAATTATTATGATTCAATCTTGCATATATGTGTTCTAAGTTTGTCAAAAAAAATCTTGGTGATTCAGTCATGCATATATGTGTCCTAAGTTTGTTAAAAAAAATCATAGGGAGTCAATCACGCTTATATGTCTTCTAAGGCTGTCAAAAAAAATTCAACCATGCATATATGTGTTCTAATGCTATCAAAAAAATTTCATAGTGATTCAGTCTTGCATATATGTGTTCTAAGGATGTCAAAAAAAATTCAACCATGCATATATGTGTTCTAAGGCAATCAAAAAAAATTCATAGTGATACAATCTTGCATATATGTGTTCTAAGGATGTAAAAAAAAATTCATAATGATTCAATCATGCATATAAGTGTTCCAAGGTAGTTAACAAAAATTCATAGTGATTCAATCCTGCATATAAGTGTTCTAAGGTTGTGAAAAAAACTTCATAGTGATTCAATCATGCATATATGTGTCAAGGCTTGCCAAAAAAAATCATAGTGATTCAATCATGCATATATGGGTTCTAAGGCCATCAAAAAAAATTCATAGTGATTCAATTCTGCTTATATGTGTTGTAAGGCAGTCAAAAATACTTCATAGTGATTCAATCATGCATATATCTGTTCTAAGGTTGTAAAAAAAAATCATAGTAATTCAATCATGCATATATGAGTTTTAAGGTTGTCAAAAAAATGTATTGTGATTAAATCATGTATATGTGTTATAAGGCTATGAAAAAAGTTTTATAGTGATTCAATAATGCATATATGTGTTCTAAGGCTGTCAAAAAAGTTTTATAGTGATTCAATCATGCATATATGTGTTCTAAGGCTATAAAAAAATTTCATAGTGATTCAATCTTGCTTATATGTGTTCTATGGCTGTCACAAAATTTTTATAGTAATGCAATCATCCATATATGTGTTCAAAGGCTCTCAAAAAAATTTCACAGTGATTAAATCATGTATATATGTCTTCTTAAGCTGTCAAAAAAAAATCATAGTGATTTAATCCTGCATATATGTGTTCTAAGGCTCTAAAAAAAAATTATGGTGATTTAATCATGCATATATGTGTTGTAAGGCTGTCAAAAAAATTTTATAGTGATTTAATCTTGTAGATATATGTTCTAAGGTTGTCAAAAAAAAATTATAATGATTCAATCATGCATATATGTGTTATAAGTCTGTCAAAAAAAATTCATGGTGACTCGATAATGCATGTATGTGTTCTGACGCTATCAAAAAAATTTATAGTGACTCAATCACGCATATATGTATTCTATACTATCACAAAAAATTCAATCTAATTCAATCATGCATATATCTGTTATAACATTGTCAAAAAAAAAATCATTGTGATTCATTCATGCTCATATGTGTTCTACGGCTGTCAATAAGAAAATTCATAGTGATTTAATCTTGCATATATATGTTATAAGGATGTCAAAAAGCTTTATAGGTATTCTATCATGCATTTAAGTGTTCTAATGCTGGCAAAACAAATTTATAGTGATTCAATCTTGCATATATGTGTTCTATGGTTGTCAAAAAATATTCATAGTGACTCAATCATGCATATATGTGTTCTAAGGTTGTCAAAAAAAAAATTTAGTGATTCAATCATCCATATATGTGTTCTATGCTATCAAAAAAAGTTCATAGTGATGGAATCATGCATATGTGTATTGTAAGGCAGTCAAAAAAAAATTATAGTGATTCAATCATGCATATATGTGTTCTAAGGTTGTTAAAAAAAATTAGAGTGATTCAATCATTCTTATACGGGTTCTAATGCTATCAAAAAAAAATTCATTGAGAATTAATCATGCATGTACATATTCCAACATTGTCAAAAAAAAATCATTTTGATTCAATAAAGCATATATGAATTCTAAGGCTGTCAAAAAAAATCATAGTGACTCAATCTTGCATATATATGTTCTAAGGTTGTCATAAAAAATTTAATAGTGATTCAATCATGGATATAGGTGTTCTAAGCTTGTTAAAAAAAAATCATAGGGATTCAATCCTGCATATAAGTGTACTAAGGTTGTTAAAAAAAATTCATAGCAATTCATTCATGCATATATGTATTGTAAGGCTGTAAAAAAAAAATTATAGTGATTTAGTCATGCATATATGTGTCAAAGGTTGTCAAAAAAAATTTATAGTGATTCAATCATGCATATATGTGTTCTAAGGCTATCAAAATAATTTGATACTGATTCAATCCTGCTTATATGTGTTGTAAGGCTGTCAAAAATAGTTCATAGTGATTCCATCATGCATATATCTGTTCTAAGGCTGTAAAAAATATTCATTGTGATTGAATCATGCATATATGTGTTTTAAGGCTGTCAAAAAAATTCAGTATGATTTAATCATGCATATATGTGTTCTAAGGCTGTCAAAAAAGTTTCATAGTGATTCAATCATGCATATATGTGTTTTAAGGTTGTCAAAAAAAATTCATAGTGATCCAATCTTGCATATATGTGTTCTATGGCTGTCACAAAATTTTTATAGTGACTCAATCATCCATATATGTGTTCTAAGGCTCTCAAAAAATTTTCATAGTGATTGAATCATGCATACATATGTTCTTATGCTATCAAAAAAATTTCATAGTGATTTAATCATGAATATATGTGTTCTAAGGCTCTCAAAAAAATTTATAGTGATTCAATCATGCATGTATGTGTTCTAAGGCTCTCAAAAATAATTCATAGTGATTCAATCATGCATTGTGTTCTAAGGCTGGCAAAAAAAATTTCTAGTGATTTAATCTTACATATATTTGTTCTAAGGTTGTCAAAAAAAAATTATAGTGATTCAATCATGCAGATATGTGTTCTAAGGCTGTCAAAAAAAAATCATGGTGACTCGATCATGCATATATGTGTTCTAAGGCTTTAAAGAAAATTTCATAGTGACTCAATCACGCATATATGTATTCTAAGGCTGTCAAAAAAAAATTGTTTTGTTTCAATCATGCATATATGTGTTATAACATTGTCAAAAAAATTCATTGTGATTCAATCATGCACATATTTGCTCAAAGGCTCTCAAAAAAAAAATCAAAGTGATTTAATGAAGCATAAATATGTCAAAAAGCTTAATAGTCATTCTATCATGCATATAAGTGTTCAAACGCTGGCAAAAAAATTTATAGTGATTAAATCCTTCATATATGTGTTCTACGGTTGTCAAAAAAAAATCTTAGTGACTCAATCATGCATATATGTGTTCTAAAGCTGTCAAAAAAATTTTGTAGTGATCAATCAAGCACATATGTGTTCTAAGGTTGTCAAAAAAAAATTCTAGTGATTCAATCATACATATATTTGTTCTAATGTTATAAAAAAATCATAGTGATTCAATCATTCATATATGTGTTCTAAGGCTATCAAAAATATTTCATAGTGATTCAATCTTGCATATATGTGTTCTATGGCTGTCAAAATTATTTTATAGGGATTCAATCAAGCATATATGTTCTAAGGCAATCAAAAAAAATTTATAATGATTCAATCCTCCAGACATGTGTTCTCAGGTTGTCAAAAAAATAGTGTTTTAATCAGGAATATATATGTTCTAATGCTATAAAAAAAACTGTAGTGATTCAATCACTCATATATGTGTTCTAGGCTGTCAAAAAAAATTCATAGTGATTCAATCATGCATATATGTGTTCTAAGGCTATCAAAAAAAATTCACAGTGATTGAATTGTGCATATATAAGTTCTAATACGGTGAAAAAATTTTACTTATTTAATCATGCATATATGTGTTCTAAGGCTTTCAAAAAAATTCCTTTATGATTCAATCAAGCATATATGTGTTCTAAGTTTGTCAAAAATGTTTCATAGTGATTTAATCATGCATATATGTTTTCTAAGGCTTTGAAAAAAATTTCTTAGTTATTCATTCATGTATATATGTGTTCCTCGGCTCTCAAAAAAATTTCAATCTGGAAGATATGTATTCTAAGGTTCTCAAAAAAAAATCATAGTCATTCAATCTTGCAAATATGAGTTCTAAGGCTATCAAAAAAAATTCATAGTGATTCAATAATGCATATATGTGTTCTAAAGCTGCCAAAAAAAATTTATGTTGTTTCAATCATGTATATATGTCTCCAAAAATTGTTAAAAAAAATTATAGTGTTTCAATCATGCATATATGTGTTCTAAGGCTGTGAAAAAAAATCCAATCATGTGTATCTATTGTCTAAGGCTGTCAAAAAAAATCATTGTGATTCAATCTTGCATCTATGTGTTCTAAGGATGTCAAAAAAAATTCATAGTCGATTCATGTATGTGTTCTAAGGCTGTCAAAAAAGATTCATTGTGATTCAATCATAGATATATGTGTACTAAGGCTGTTAAAAAATTTTCATAGTGATTCAATCATGCATATATGTACGCTAAGGCTCTAAAAAAAAATTACAATGATTCAGTCATGCGTATATGTGTTCTAATGCTGTCAGAAAAAATTCATAATGATTCAATTATGCATATATGTGTTCTAGGGCTTTGAAAAAAAATCAGAGTGATTCAATCTTGTTTATATGTGTTCTAAGGCTATCAAAAATATTTCATAGTGATTCAATCATGCATATATGTGTTCTAATACTGTAAAAAAAATCATATTGATTCAATCTCGCGGATATGTGTTCCAAGGTTGTCAAAAAAATTTATAGTGATTCAATCATGCATATATGCATTCTAATGTTGTTAAAAAAAAACATAGTGATTCAATCAAGCATATTTGTCTTCTAAGGCTGTCAAAAAAAATTTATAGTGATTCAATCTTGCTTATATGTGTTCTAAGGTTGTCAAAAATATTTCATAATGATTCAATCATGCATATTTGTGTTCTTAGGGTGTAAAAAAAATCATAATGATTCAATCCAGTAGATATGTGTTTTAAGATTATGAAAAAAAAATTATAGTGATTCAATCATGCATATTTGTGTTCTAATGCTGTAAAAAAAAATCATAGTCATTCAATCATGCATATATGTATTCTAAAGCTCTCAAAAAAATTCATAGTTATTCAAACATGCATAAATGTGTTCTAAGGCTGTAAAAAAATATATAAGGATTCAATCATGCATATATTTGTTCTAAGGCTGTCAAAAAAATTCATTGTGATTCAATCTTGCTTATATGTGTTCTAAGGCTGTCAAAAATAATTCACAGTGATTCAATCATGCATATATATGTTCACAGGCTGTAAAATAAATTTCATAATGATTCAATCTTGTAGATATGTGTTCTAAGGTTGTAAAAAAAAATTTATTGTGATTCAATCATAAATATTTGTGTTCAAATGCTTTAAAAAAAATCATAGTGATTCAATCATGCATATATGTCTTCTAAGGCTCTCAAAAAAAATTTATAGTGATTCAATCAATGCTTATATGTGTTCTAAGGCTGTCAAAAAAAATCATTGTGATTGAATCATGTATATATACGTTGTAATGTTGTCAAAAAATTTTTATAGTGATTCAATCATGCATATATGTGTTCTATGGTTGTCAAAAAGATTTAATAGTCATTTAATCATGCATATATATGTTTAAGGCTTTCAAAAAAAAATCATTGTGAATCAATCATGCATATATATATTCTAAGTCTGTTAAAAAAAATCTGTTATAATTCATTCATGCATATACGTGTTCTAAGTTTGTCAAAAAAAATCATAGTGATTCAGTCATGCATATATGTGTTCTAAGGCTATCAAAAAAAAATTCTTTTTGATTAAATCATGCATATGTGTGTTCTAAGGCTGTCAAAAAAAATCCATTCTTGCATATATGTATTCTAAGGTTCTCAAAAAAAATTCATAGTGAATCGATCTTGCATATATGTATTCTAAGGCTGTAAAAAAATCATAATGATTCAATCTTGCAAATATGCGTTCTAAGGCTGTCACAAAATTTATATGGCGATTTAATCATGCATATATGTGTTCTAATGTTGTCAAAAAAAATTATAGGGCTGTGAAAAAAAAAATTGTAGGGAGTCAATCTTGCTTATATGTGTTCTAAGGCTGTCAAAAATATTGCATAGTGATTCAATCATTCATATATGTGTACTAAGGCTGTAAAAAAATCATAATGATTCAATCCTGCAGATATTTCTATAATTTTTGTCAAAAAAAATTATAGTCATTTAATCATGCATAAATGTGTTCTAAGGTTGTCAAAAAATTTCATTTTGATTCAATCATGTTTATATGTGTTATAAGATTGTCAAAAATAGTTCATACTAATTCAGTCATGCATATATGTGTTATAAGGCTGCAAAAAAAAATTACAGTGATTCAATCAGGCATATATGTGTTATATGGTTGTCAAAAAAAATTCATCGAGATTCAATCATGCATATATGTGTTCTATGGCTATAAAAAAAAATCATAGTAATGCAATCTAGCTTATATGTGTTCTAAGGTTGTTAAAAATATTTCATAGTGATTCAATCATGCATATATGTGTTCTAGTGCTGTAAAAAAAATCATAATGATTCAATCCTGCGGATATGTGTTCTAAGGTTGTCAAAAAAATGTTTTAGTGATTCAATCATGCATATATGTGTTCTAATGCGGTCAAAAAAATTCATAGTCAATCAATCATGCATATATATGTTCTAAGGCTATCTAAAAATTTTCATAGTGATTCAATCTTGTTTATATGTGTTCTTACGCTGTCAAAAATATTTCATATGGATTCAATCATGCATATAAGTGTTCTAAGTCTGTAAAAAAAATTCCTAAAGATTCAATCCTGCAGATATGTGTTGTAAGGTTGTCAAAAAAAATTTATAGTGATTCAAAGACGCATATATATGTTCTAATGCGGTTAAAAAATTTTCATAGTTATGCAATCGTGCATATATGTGTTCTAAGGCTATCAAAAAAATTTCATACTGATTCAATCTTGCTTATATGTGTTCTAAAACTGTCAAAAATTGGTCATACTGATTCACTCAGGCATATATGTTTTCTATGCTTGTCATTAAAAATTTATAGTGAATCAATCTTGCTTATATGTGTTCTAAGGCTGTCAAAAAAATTCATTGTGTTTCAATCTTTCTTATATGTGTTCTAAGGCTCTCAAAAATATTTCATAGTGATTCAATCATGCATATATGTGTTCTAAGGCTATAAAAAAAATTTCATTGTGATTCACTCATGCATATATGCGATTCATTCGTGCATATATGAGTTGTAAGGTTGTCAAAAAAATGTCATAGTGATTCAATAATACAAATATGTGTTCTAATGTGGTCAAAAAAAATCATAGTGATTCAATCATGCATATATATGTTCTAAGGCTATCAAAAAAAATTCATAGTGATTCAATATTGCTTATGTGTGTTCTAAGGCTGTCAAAAAGAATTCATAGTGATTCAATCATGCATATATGCGATATAAGGCTGTAAAAAAATTTCAAAATGATTCAATCATGCATATATGTATTCTAAGGTAGTCAAAAAAAATTTATAGTGATTCGATCATGCATATATGTGTTCTAATGCTGTCAAAAAAATCATAGTGATTCAACCAAGCATATATGTGTTCTAAGGCTGTCAAAAAAATTCATAGTGATTCAATCTTGTTTACATGTGTTCTAAGGCTATCAAAATTATTTTGTACTGATTTAATCATGCATATGTATTCTAAGGCTGTAAATAAAATTTCATAATGATTGAATCATGCAAATATGTGTGATAAGGTTGTCAAAAAAAAATCATAGTGATTCAATCATACATATTTGGGTTCTAAGGCTGTCAAAAATATTTAATAGTGATTCAATCATGCATATTTGTCTTTTAAGACTATCAAAAAAAATCATATTGATTCAATCCAGCATATATGTGTGCTAAGGTTGTTACAAAAAATTTATAGTAATTCAATCATGAATATTTGTGTTCTGAGGCTATCAAAAAAAATTTATAGTGATTTAATCATGATATATTTGTCTAAGGTTGTCAAAAAAAATCATAGTGATTCAATCATGCATATATTTGTTTTAAGGTTGTCAAAAAAAATTCATAGTGATTCAATCATGGATATATGTGTTCTATGGCTGTCAAACAAATTCACAGTCATCCAATCATGCATATATGTGTTCTAAGGTTGTCAAAGAAAAATTTTAGTAATTCAATCTCGCGTATATGTGTTCAAATGCTATAAAAAATATTTCAAAGTGATTGAATCATGCATATGTATTCTAAGGTTGTCAAAAAAGTTTAATGGGGATTCAATCATGCATATATGTGTTCTTAGGCTGTCAAAAAAATTTCATAGTGATCCAATCCTACATATATGTGTTCTAAGGATGTTAAAAAATTTTGTAGTAATTCAATCATGCATATATGTGTTCTAAGGCTGTCAAAAAAGAAATAGTGATTTAATCAATCATATATGTGTCTAAGGTTGTCAAAAAAAAATCATACTATTTTAATCATACATATATGTGTTTTAAGGCTGTAAAAAAAAATCACAATTATTCAATCATGCATATATGTGTTCAAAGTTTGTCAAAAAAATTTAATAGTGATTCAATCATGAATAAATGTGTTCTAAGGGTCTCAAAAAAAATTCATAGTGATTCAATATTGCATATATGTGTTTTAAATTTGTTAAAAAAATCATAGTAATTCAATGAAGCATATATGTGTTTAAAGGCTGTCAAAAAAAAATCATAGTTATTCAATCCGGCATATAAGTGTTCTAGGTTTTTTAAAAAATTGTCATACTAACTCATTCAAGAATATATGTGTTCTAAGGCTGTCAAAAAAAAAGTGATTTAATCATGCATATATGTGTCTATGGTTGTCCAAAAAATTTCATAGTGATTCAATCTTGCATATATGTGTTTTAAGGCTATCAAAAAAAATTCATAGTGATTCAATCATACATATATGGGATCTAAGGCTGTCAACAAAATTTAATAGTGATTCAATCATACATATATGTCTTTTAAGGCTATAAAAAAAATCATACTAATTCAACCCTACATATATGTATTGTAAGGTTGTTAAAAAAAACACCTAGTAATTCAATCATGCATATTTGTGTTCTAAGGTTGTCAAAAAAAATTTATAGTCATTTAATCATGCATATATTTGTCTAAGGTTGTCAAAAAAATCGTAGTAATTAATTCATGCATATATTTGTTCTAAGGCTGTCAAAAAATTTTCATAGTGATTCAATCATGCATATATGTGTTCTATGGCTGCCAAACAAATTCACAATGATTCAATCATGCATATATGTGTTCTAAGGTTGTCAAAGAAAAATTTTAGTGATTAAATCATGTATATATGTGTTGTAAGGTTGTGAAAAAAGTTTAATGGTGATTCAATCATGCATATATGTGTTCTAAGGTTGTGAAAAAAAATTCGTAGTGATCCAATCCTACATATATGTGTTCAAATGATGTTAAAAAGTTTTGTAGTAATTCAATCGTGCATATATGTGTTCTAAGGCTGTCAAAAAAATTAGTGATTTAGTCAATCATATATGTCTCTAAGGTTGTCAAAAAAAAATCTTAGTGATTCAATCATTCATATATGTGTTCTAAGGTTGTCAAAAAAAAATCATAGTTATTCAATCATGCATATATGTGGTCTATGGTTGTAAAAAAAAACTTATCATGCTTCAATCATGCATATATGTGTTCTAAGTCTATCAAAAAAAATCATACAAATTCAATCTTGTATATATGTGTAGTATGGTTGTCAAAAGAAATAATCATAGAAATTTAATCATGCATATATGTATTCTAAGGCTGTCAAAAAAAAATATAGTGATTCAATCATGCATATATGTGTTGTAAGGTTGTCAAAAAAAATTCATAATGATTCAATATCGCATATATGTGTTCTAAGGCTGTCCAAAAAATTTCATAGTGATTCAATCATGCATATATGTGTTCTAAGGTTGTCAAAAAAAATCATAGTGATTCAACCTTGCATATATGTTTTCTAAGGTTTTAAAAATAAATTTATAGTGATTCAATCATGCATATATGTATTCTAATGTTGTCCCTAAAATTTTATAGTAATTTAATCATGCATATATGTGTTCTTAGTCTGTCAAGAAATTTTGATAGTGACTCAATCTTGTATACATGAGTTCTAAGGTTGTCAAAAAGAAATTATAGTGACAAAATCATGCACATATGTGTTATAATGTTGTCAAAAAAATTTCAAACTGATTCAATCATGCATATATGTGTACTAAGGGTGTCAAAAAAAATTCATAGTGATTCAATCATACATATATATGTCCTAAGGCTGTCAAAAAAAATCATGGGGATTCAATCATGCATATATATGTTTTAAGGTTTTCAAAAACAAATCACAATGATTCAATCTTGCATATATGTGTTCTAAGGTTGTCAAAATAATTTATAGTGATTCAATCATGCATATATGTATTCAAAGGTTGTCAAAAAAATTTATAGTGATTCAATCATGCATATGTACTCTATTGTAGTAAAAAAAATCATATTGATACAATGATGCATATATGTGTTCTAATGTTGTCAAAAAAAATTATAGATATTCAATCATGCAAATATGTGTTCTAATGCGGTAAAAACAATTGTACTGATTCAATCATGCACATATGTGTTCTAAGGTTAAAAAAAAAATTATAGTCATTTAATCATATATATATATATGTGTTGTAAGGTTGTTAAAAAATTTTCATTGTGATTCAATCATGCATATATGTGTTCTACGGCTATAAAAATTTTTATTATGATTCAATCATGCAAATATGTGTTCTAAGTTTGTCAAAAAAAAATCATAGTGATTCAATCCTGCATATATGTGTTCTAAGGCTATCAAAAAAATTTCATTATGATTCAATAATGCATATGTGTTCCAGGGTTCTCAAAAAAAAATTATAGTGATGCAATCATGCATATATGTGTTGTAAGGTTCTCAAAAAAAATTATAGTGATTCAATCACGCATATATGTGTTTTATGGCTGTCAAAAAATATATAGTGATTGAAACATGCATTTATGTGTTCTAAGGTTGTCAAAAAAAAATTCATAGTGATTCAATCATGGATTTATGTGTTTTAATGTTGTAAAAAAAATCATAGATATTCAATCATTTATATATTTGTTCTAAGCTTGTTAAAAAAAAATTATAGTCATTCAATCATGCATATATGTGTTCTAAGGCTGTCCAAAAAATTTCATAGTGATTCAATCATGCATATATGTGTTTTAAGGTTGTCAAAAAAAACTGATAGTGATTCAATCATGCATATATGTGTTCTAATGCTGTCAAAAAAAATTTGTAGTGATTCGATCATATATATTTGTGTTCTAAACAAGTCAAAAAAAATCATAGTAAATCTATCATGCATATATCTGTCCTAAGGTTGTCAACAAAAATTTATAGTGACTCAATCATACATATATGTGTTCTAACATTGTAAAAAAAATTCTTAGTGATTCAATCAGGCAAATATGTGTGCCAAGGCTGTCAAAAAAAAAATCATATTGAATCAATCATGAATATATGTGTTCTACGGCTGAAACTAAAATTTCATAGTGATTCAATCATGCATATGTGTTCTAAGGCTGTAAAAAAAATACATAGTGATTTAATCTTGCATATATGAGTTCTAAGGTTGTCAAAAATAATTAAACTGATTTAATCATGCATATATGTGTTTTAAGGCAGTCAAAAAAATTTTGTAGTGATTCAATCATGCTTATATATGTTCTAATGTGGTAAAAAAAATTTATAGTGATTCAATCAGGCATATATATGGTCTAAAGTTGTAAAAAAAAAATCAGTCATTTAAACATGTATATATGTGTTCTAAGGCTGTTAAAAAAAATTATTGTGGTTTAATCATGCATATATGTGTTCTAGGGCTGTCAAAAAAATTTCATTATGATTCAATCATGTGTATATGTGTTCTAAGTTTGTCAAAAAAAATCATAGTGATTCATTCAAGCATATATGTGTTATAAGGCTCTCAAAAAAAGTTCATTGTGATTCAATCATGCATATATGTGTTCTAAGGTTGTAAAAAAAAATCATAGTGATTGAATCACCCATATATGTGTTGTAAGTATGTCATAAAAAAATCATAGTGATTCAATCATGCATATATGTGTTGTAGGGCTGGCAAAAAATTTTATAGTGATTGAATCATGCATATATGTGTTCTAAGGTTGTCAAAAAAAAATCATAATGATTTATTCATGCATATATGTGTTCTAAGGATGTCAAAAAGTTTTATAGTGATTCTATCATTCATACATGTCTTTTAAGGCTTTAAAAAAAAATTATAGTGATTTAATCATGCATATATGTGTTATAAGGTTGTCAAAACAATTTGTGATTCAATGAAGCATGTATGTGTTCTAATGCTGTCAAGAAAAATTTATAGTGATTCAATCATGCATATATGTATTTTAAGGTTAACAAAAATCATAGTCATTTAATCATGTATATACGTGTTCTAAGGCTGTTAAAAAAATTCATTGTGATTCATTCAAGCATATATTTGTTCTACGGCTATAAAAAAAATTAGTATGATTCAATCATGCAAATATGTGTTCTAAGTTTGTCAAAAAAAAGTCATAGTGATTCAATCTTGCATATACGTGTTCTAAGGCTGTCAAAAAAATTTCATTGTGATTCAATGACACATATATGTGTTCTAAGGTTCTCAAAAAAAATTTATAGTGATGCAATCATGCATATATGTGTTCTATGGCTGTAAAACAAAATCATACCTATTCAATTTTGCATATACGTGTTCTAAGGTTCTCAAAAGAAAATTATAGTGATTCAATCATTTATATATGTGTTTTATGGTTGTTAAAAAAAAATTATAGTGATTCAATCATGCATATATGTGTTCAAAGGTTGTCCAAAAAATTTCAAAGTGATTCAATCATGCATATATGTGTTCTAAGACTGTAAAAAAAATTTATAGCGATTCAATCTTTAATATATGTGTTCTAAGGTTGTCAAAAAACTTTTATAGTGATTCAAACAAGTATATATGTTTTCTAATGTTGTAAAAAAAAAATTGTAGTGATTCAATCATGCATATATGTGTTTTAGGGCTGTCAAACAAAAATCGTAGTGATTCAATCTTTCATATATGTGTTCTAAGGTTGTGAGAAAACTTTTATATTGATTCAAACAATTATGTATGTGTTCTAATGCTGTCAAAAAAAAATTGTATTTATTCAATGATGCATATATGTGTTCTAAGGCTGTCAAAAAAAAATTATAGTGATTCAATCATGCATGTGTAATAAGGTTGTCAAGAAAATTTCACAGTGACTCAATCATGCATATATGCATTCTAAGGTTGTGAAAAAAAATTTATAGTGATTTAATCTTGCATATATGTGTTCTAAGGTTCTCAAAAAAAATCATAGTGATTCAATCATGCATATATATGTTCGAATGTTGTCAAAAAACTTTATAGTGATTGAATCATGCATATACGTTCTCTAAGGCTGTCCAAAAAAATTTATAGTGATTCAATCATGGATATATGTGTTCTAATGTTGTCAAAAAAAAACTATAGTGATTAAATCATTTATATATGTGTTCTAAGGTTGTTAAAAAAAATTTGTAGTCATTCAATCATGCATATATGTGTTCTAAGGCTGTCCAAAAAAATTAATAGTGATTCAATCATACATATATGTGTTTTAAGGCTGTCAAAAAAAATGATAGTGATTCAATCATGCATATATGTGTTCTAATGCTGTCAAAAAAAATTTGTAGTGATTCGATCATATATATTTATGTTCTAAGCAAGTCAAAAAAAATCATAGTAAATCAATCATGCATATATGTGTCCTAAGGTTGTCATAAAAAATTATAGTGACTCAATCATGCATATATGTGTTCTAACATTGTAAAAAAAAAATCTTAGTGATTCAATCAGGCATATATGTGTGCTAAGGCTGTCAAACAAAATTCATATTGATTCAATCATGAATATATGTGTTCTACGGCTGTCCCTAAAATTTTATAGTGATTCAATCAAGCATATGTGTTCTAAGGCTGTCACAATAAATACATAGTGATTTAATCTTGCATATATGAGTTCTAAGGTTGTCAAAAATAATTAAACTGATTCAATCTTGCATATAAGTGTTCTAAGCCTGTCAAAAAAATTTGTAGTGATTCAATCATGCATTAATATGTTCTAATGCGGTAAAAAAAATTGTAGTGATTCAATTAGGCATACATATGGTCTAAGGTTTTCAAAAAAAAATCATAGTCATTTAGACATGTATATATGTGTTCTAAGGCTGTTAAAAAAAAAAATTGTGGTTTAATCATGCGTATATGTGTTCTAAGTTTGTCAAAAAAAAATCATAGTGATTTAATCATGCATATGTGTGTTCTAAGGCTGTCAAAAAACTTATAGTGATTTAATCCTCATATATTTGTCAAAGGTTGTCAAAAAAAATCATAGTGATTCAATCATGCATATATTTGTTCTAAGGCTGTCAAAAAAAAATCATTGTGATTCAATCATGCATATATGTGTTCTAAGGCTGTCAAAAAAAATTCATTGTGATTCAATCATGCATATATGTGTTCTAAGGCTGTAAAAAAAAATTCATTGTGATTCAATCATGCATATATGTGTTCTAAGGCTGTAAAAAAAAATTCATTGTGATTCAATCATGCATATATGTGTTGTAGGGCTGGCAAAAAATTTTATAGTGATTGAATCATGCAAATATGTGTTCTAAGGTTGTCAAAAAAAATCATAGTGATTTATTCATGCATATATGTGTTCTAAGGATGTCAAAGAGTTTTATAGTGATTCTATCATTCATACATGTTTTCTAAGGCTTCCAAAAAAAATTATAGTGATTTAATCATGCATATATGTGTTATAAGGTTGTCAAAAAAAAAAATAGTGATTCAATGATGCATATATGTGTTCTAATGTTGTCAAAAGAAATTTATAGTGATTCAATCATGCATATATATGTTCTTATGTGGTAAAAAAAGTTTATAGCGATTCAATCATGCATATATGTATTCTAAGGTAAACAAAAATCATAGTCATTTAATCATGTATATGCGTGTTCTAAGGTTGTTACAAAAATTTCATTGTGATTCAATCATGCATATATGTGTTCTTAGGCTATAAAAAAAATTATTATGATTCAATCGTGCAAATATGTGTTCTAATTTTGTCAAAAAAAATCATAGTGATTCAATCTTGTATATGCGTGTTCTAAGGCTGTCAAAAAAAATACTTTCTGATTTAATAACACATATATGTGTTCTAAGCTTCTCAAAAAAAAATATAGTGATGCAATCATGCATACATGTGTTCTATGGCTGTAAAAAAAATTCATACCTATTCAATCTTGCATATACGTGTTCTAAGGTTCTCAACAAAAATTTATAGTGATTCAATCATTTATATATGTGTTCTATGGTTGTTAAAAAAAATTTATAGTGATTCAATCATGCATATATGTGTTCTAAGGCTGTCCAAAAAAATTCATAGTGATTCAATCATACAAATATGTGTTCTAAGACTGTCAAAAAAAATTCTTAGTGATTCAATCTTTTATATATGTGTTCTAAGGTTGTCAAAAAACTTTTATAGTGATTCAAACAAGTATATATGTGTTCCAATGCTGTCAAAAAAAATTTGTAGTGATTCAATCATGCATATATGTGTTCTAAGGTTGTCAAAAAAATTTATAGTGATTCAATCATGCATGTGTTATAAGGTTGTCAAAAAAAATTCACAATGACTCAATCATGCATATATATGTTCTAATGCGGTAAAAAAAATATGTGGTGATTCAATCATGCATATATGTCGTCTAAGGTTGTCAAAAAAATTTCAGTCATTTAATCATGTATATATGTGTTGTAAGGCTGTTAAAAAAAATTTATTGTGGTTTATTCATGCATATATGTGTTCTAAGGCTGTCAAAAAAAAATCATTATGATTCAATCAAGCGTATATGTGTTCTAAGTTTGTTAAAAAAAATTCATAGTGATTCAATCATTCATATATGTGTTCTAAGGCTCTCAAAAAAAAATCATTGTGATTCAATCATGCATATATGTGTTGTAAGGCTGTGAAAAAAATTCATTGTGATTTAATCACCCATATATGTGTTCTAAGTATGTCAAAAAAAATCATAGTGATTCAATCATGCACATATGTGTTGTAAGGCTGGCACAAAATTTTATAGTGATTCAATCATGCATATATGTGTTCTAAGGCAGTCAAAAAAAATTGATAGTGACTCAATCATGCATATATGTGTTCTACGGCTGTTAAAAAAAATTATAGTGATTCAATCATGCATATATATGTTCTTAGGTTGTGAAAAAAAATTATCGTGATTCAATCATGCGTATATGTGTTCTAATGTTGTAAAAAAAAATTCATAGTAATTTCATCATGCATGTATGTGTTCTAAGGATGTCAAAAGCTTTATAGTGATTCTATCATTCATATATGTCTTCTAAGGCTTTCAAAAAAAAAATTTATAGTAATTTAATCATGCATATATGTGTTATAAGGTTGCCAAAAAAATTATAGTGATTTAATCATGCATATATGTGTTCTAAGGTTAAAAAAATCATAGTCATTTAATCTTGTATATATGTGTTCTAAGGCTGTTTAAAAAATTTCATTGTGATTCAATCATGCATATATGTGTTCTACGGCTATAAAAAAAATTATTATGATTCAATCATGCAAATATGTGTTCTAAGTTTGTCAAAAAAAATTCATTGTGATTCAATAACGATATATGTGTTCTAAGGTTCACAAAAAAAATTTATAGTGATGCAATCATGCATATATGTGTTTTAAGGCTGTCAAAAAAATTCATACCAATTCAATCTTGCATATATGTATTTTAAGGTTCTAAAAAAAATTTTATAGTGATTGAATCAATTATATATGTGTTCTATGGTTGTTAAAAAAATTTTATAGTGATTCAATTAAGAATATATGTGTTAAAAGGCTGTCAAAAAAATATCGTAGTGATTCAATCTTTCATATATGTGTTCTAAGGTTGTCAAAAAACTTTTATAGTGATTCAAACATGTATATATGTGTTATAATGCTGTCAAAAAAAATTTGTAGAGATTCAATCATGCATATATGTGTTCTAAGGCTGTCAAGAAAAATTTATAATGATTCAACCATGCATGTGTTATAGGCTATCAAAAAATTTTCACAGTGACTCAATCATGCATATACGAGTTCTAATGCTATCGAAAAAAATTGTAGTGATTCAATCATGCATATATGGGTTTTAAGGCTGCCAAAAAAAATTCATAGTGATTCAATCATGTATATATATGTTCTAAGGCTCTCCAAAAAAATTCGTAATGATTCAACCATGCATATATGTGTTCTAACGTTGTCAAAAAAAATTCACAGTGATTCAATCATGCATATATTTGTTCTAAGGTTGTCAAAAAAAATTTATAGTGATTCGATTAAGCATATATGTGTTCTAATGTTGTCAAAAAAATGTAAGGTTGTCAATAAAAATTCATAGTGATTACATCATGCATATATGAGTTTTAAAGGTGTCATAAAAACTTTGTATTGACTCAATCATGCATACATACGTTCTAAAGGTGTGAAAAAAATTTCATAGTGACTCAACCATGCATATATGTGTTCTAAGGATATCAAAAAAATCATGGTGATTCAATCATGCATATATGTGTTCTAAAACTGTCAAAAAAAATCATTCTAATTCAATCAAGCATATATGTCTTCTAACAATGTCAAAAAAATTCCATAGTGATTCATTCATGCATGTATGTGTTCTAAGGCAGTAAAAGAAAATCATTGTAATTTAATCATGCATATATGTGTTTTAAGGCTGTCAAAAAGCTTTTTAGTGATTTTATCATGCATATATGTGTTCTAAGGTTGGCAAAAAAATTTCATAGTGATTCAATCATGCATATATGTGTTCTAAGGATGTCAAAAAAAAATCATAGTGATTCAATCATGCATATATGTGTTTTAAGGCTATCAAAAAACAATTATAGTCATTCAATGATGTATATATGTGTTCCAATGTTGTCAAAAAATATCATAGTGATTTATTCCTGCATATATGTGTTCTAATGCAGTCAAAAAATTTTCATAGTGACTCAATCATGCATATATTTGTTCTAACATTGTCAAAAAAAAATCATAGTGAATCAATCATGCATATATGTGTTCTAAGGCTGTAAAAAAAAATCATAGTAATTCCAACTTGCATATTTGTTTTCTAAGGCTGTCAAAAAAATTTTAGAGTTATTCAATCTTGGATATATGTGTTCTAAGGTTCTCAAAAAAAATTATAGTGATTCAATCATGAATATATGTGTTCTAATGTTGTGAAAAAAAATTTGTAGTGATTTAATCATGTAAATATGTGTTCTAAGGCTATCAAAAAAAATTCATAGTGACTCAATCATGCATATATTTGTCCTAACATTGACAAAAAAAATTCAGAGTGATTCAAACATGCTTATATGTGTTCTAAGTCAGTCAAAAAAAAATCATAGTGATTCAATCATGCATATATGTGTTGTAAGGCTGTCAAAAAATTTTTATAGTGATTTAATGCATTTATGTGTTCTAACGTTGTCACAAAAAATTTATTGTGATTCAAGCATGCATATATATGTTCTAATGCTGTAAAAAAAATTTGTAGTGATTCAATCATGCATATATATGTTCTAAGGTTGTTAAAAAAATTTCATAGTCATTTAATCATTTATATAAGTGTTCTCAGTTTGTCATGCAAATATATGTGTTCTAAGTTTGTCAAAAAAAATCATAGAGATTCAATCATGCATATATGTGTTCTAAGGTTGTCAGAAAGTTTACACAGTGATTCAATCATAAATATATGCATTCTAAGGCTGTCAAAAAAAAGTTATAGTGACTCAATCATGCATATGTATGTTCTATAGTTGTCAAAAAAATAGTGATTCAGTCATGCGTATATATGTTCAAATGTTGTCAAAAAAAATTCATAGTGATTCAATCATGCATATATGTATCCTAACGTTATCAAAAAAATTCAAAGTGTTTCAATCATTTATATATTTGTTCTATGGTTGTCAAAAAAAATTTATAGTGATTCAATCCTGCATATATGTGTTCTAATGTTGTAAAAAAAAATGTAGTGATTCAATCATGTATATATGTGTTCTAAGGCTGTTAAAAAAATTTATTAGTGATTGAATCATGCATATATGTGATCTAAGGCTATCAAAAAAAAAATATAGTGATTCAATCATGCATATATGTGTTCTAATGCTGTCAAAAAAATTCATTCTAATTCAATGATGCATATATGTGTTGTACCACTGTCAAAAAAAATTCATAGTGATTCAATCATGCATATATATGTTCTAAGGCTGTCAAAGAAAATTCAAAGTGATTCATGCATAAATGCGTTCAAATGATGTCAAAAAGATTTATAGTAATTCTATCATGTATATATATGTTCTAAGGCTGGCAAAAAAAAATCATAGTTATTCAATCAAGCATATATCTGTTCTGAGGCTGTCAAACAAAATTCTTAGTGCTTCAATCATGCATATATGTGTTCTATAGCTGTCCAACAAAAACTTATAGTGATTCAATCATGCATATATGTGTTCTAATGTTGTCAAAAAAAAATCATATTGATTCAATCATGCATATATGTGTTGTAAGGCTAGCAAAAAAATTTATAGTGATTCAATCATGCATATATGGGTTCTAATGCTGTCAAAAAAAATGATTGTGTTTCAATCATTCATATATTTGTCCTAAGACTGTTAAAAAACATTTATTGTGACTCAATCAAGCATATATGTGTTCTAATGCGGTCACAAATTTTATAGTGATTCAATCTTGCATATATATGTTCTAAGTCTATTAAAAATTTATCATTGTGATTGAATCGTGCATATTTATGTTCTAATGCGGTAAAGAAAATTTATAGTGATTCAATCATGCATATATGTGTTCTAAAGTTGTCAAAAAAATTGAGTCATTTAATCATGTATATATGTGTTCTAAGGTTGTTAAAAAAATTCATTGTGATTCAATCATGCATATATGTGTTCTAATGCTGTCAAAAAAATTTCATTATGATTCAATCATGTATATATTTGTTCTAAATTTGTCAAAAAAAAATTCATAGTGACTCAATCTTGCGTACATGTGTTCTAAGGCTGTCAAAAAAAAATTATACTATTTCAATCATGCATATACATTCTAAGGCTGTCAAAAAAACTTCATAGTGATTCAATACAGCATATATGTGTTCTAAGGCTGTCAAAAAAAATTCATAGTGATTTAATCTTGCATATATGTGTTCTAAGGTTCTCAAAAAAAATCATAGTGATTCAATCATGCATATATATGTTTGAATGTTGTCAAAAAACTTTATAGTGATTGAATCATGCATATATTTGTTCTAACATTCTCAAAAAAATTTCATGTGATTTAATCATGCATATATGTGTTCTATGGATGTCAAAAAAAATCATAGTGATTCAATCATGCATATGTATGTTGTTAGGTTGTTAAAAAAAATTTATGGTGATTCAATCAAGCATATATTTGTTCTAAGGCGGTCAAAAGAAATTCATAGTGATTCAATATTGTATATATTTGTTCTATGGTTGTAAAAAAAAATTTATAGTGATTCAATAATGCCTATATGTGTTCTAATGCTGTCAAAAAAATTGTAGTGATTCAATCATGTGTATAAGTGTTCTAAGGCTGTCAAAAAAAATTCATAGTGATTCAATCATGCTTTTATATGTTCTAAGGCTGTCAAAAAAATTTCATAGTGACTCAATCTTGCATGTATGTGTTCTGAGGTTGTCAAAAAAATTATCCAGTGATTTAATCATGCATATATGTTTTCCAAGGCTATCAAAAAAAATTCATAATGATTCAATCCAACAGATATGTGTTCTAAGATTGTCAAAAAAAATTTATAGTGATTGAATCATGCATATATGTGTTCTAATGCTGTCAAAAAAATTTTGAAGTGATTCAATCATGCATATATGTGTTCAAAGGCTGTCAAAAAAATTATGGTGACTGAATCATGCATATATATGTTCTAATGCGGTCCAAAATAATGGAGTGATTCAATCATGCATATATGTGTTCTAAGCTTGTCAAAAAAAATCATAGTGATTCAATCATGTATATATATGTTCTAAGTCTATCCAAAAAATTTCATAATTATTCAATCATGCATATATGTGTTCTAAGCTTGTCAAAAAAAATCACAGTGATTCGATCTTGCATATTTGCCCTCCAAGGTTGTCAAAAAGTATCTAGTGATTCAATCATGCATATCTGTGTTCTAAGGCTATCAAAAAAAATGCGTTGTGATTCAATCTTTCATATATGTGTTCTAAGGTTGTCAAAAAACTTTTATAGTGGTTCAAACATGTATATATATATTCTAACCATGTGTTATTACGCTGTAAAAAAAACTATATAGTGATTCAATCATGGATATATGTGTTATAAGGCTGTCAAAAAATTTTATATTGATTCAATCATGCATACGTGTTATTGGGCTGTCAAAAAAAATTATAGTGATGCAATCATGCATATATGTGTTCTAACATGGTAAAAAAAAATCATAGTGATTCAATTAGGCATATAAGTGTTCTGAGGCTGTCAAAAAAAATTTATAGTCATTTTATCAAGCATATATGTGTTCTAAGGTTGCCAAAAAAAAAATTAGTCATTCAATCATGCATATATGTGTTCTAATGCTTCCAAAAAAATTTGTAGTGAATCCATCATGCATATATATGTTCTAAGGCTGTCAAAAAGATTCATAGCGATTCAATCATTGCCACATATGTTATACGGCTGTCCAAAAAAATTCATAATGATTCAATCATGCAAATATGTGTTCTAAGGTTGTCAAAAAAATTTTACAGTGATTCGATCATGCATATATGTGTGCAAACATTGTCAAAAAAATTTATAGTGATTTAATCATGCATATCTGTTTTCTAAGGTTGTCAAAAAAAAATTATAGTGATCTATCACGCATATATGTGTCCTAATGTTGTCAAAAAAAATTCACAGTGATTCAATCATGCATATTTGTGTTTTATGGCTTTCAAAAAAATATTATACTGATTCAATCATGCATTTATGTGTTCGAAGGTTGTCAAAAAAATTTATAGTGATTCAATCATGAATATATGTGTTCTAATGTTGTCAAAAATTTTCATAGTGATTCAATCATTTGTATATGTGTTCTAAGGTATTTAAAAACAATTTATAGTGATTCAATCATGCATATACGTGTTCTAAGGCTGTCCAAAAATTTTTATAGTGATTCAACCATGTATATATGTGTTGTAAGGTTGTCAAAAAAAAATTGTAGTGATTCAATCTTTCATATTTGTGTTCTAAATTTTTCAAAAAACTTTTATAGTGAATCAAACATGTATATATTTGTTCTAATGCTGTCAAAAAAAATTATTGATTCAATCATGCATATATGTTTTTTAAGTCAGTCAAAAAAAATTTATAGTGATTCAATCAAGTATGTGTTATAAGGCTCTCAAAAAAACTTTATAGCGATTCAAACATGTATATATGTATTCTAATGCTATCAAAAAAAATAAAATAGTGATTCAATCATGCATATGTGTTTTAAGGCTGTCAAAAAAATTTCATAGTGATTCAATCATGCATATGTATGTTCTAAGGCTGTCCAAAAAAATTCATAATGATTCAACCATGCATATATGTGTTCTAAGGTTGTCAAAAAAAATTCACAGTGATTCAAACATGCATATATGCATTCTAAGGTTGTCAAACAAATTTTATAGAGATTCAATCATGCATATATTTGTTCTAAGGTTGTCAAAAAAAATTATATTGATTCAATCATGCATATATGTGTTCTAATGCTTTAAAAAAAATGTCATACTGATTCCATCATGCATATATATATATGTTCTAAGGTTGTCAAAAAAATTTCACAGTGATTAAATCATGCATATATGTGTTTTAAAGCTGTCAAAAAAAAATTATAGTAACTCAATCCTGCATATATGTGTTCTAAGGCTGTGAAAAAAAAATCGTAGTGACTCAACCATGCATATATGTGTTCTAAGGATATCAAAAAAAAATCATAGTGACTCAATCATGCATATATGTGTACTAAAAATGTCAAAAAAAAAATCAATCTAATTCAATCATGCATATATGTCTTCTAAAATTAAAAAAAAAAATTGTAGTGATTCAATAATGCATATATGTGTTCTAAGGCTATAAATAAAATTCATAGTGATTTAATCATGCATATATGTGTTCTAAGGCTGTAAAAAAGCTTTATAGTGGTTCTATCATGTATATATGTGTTTTAAGGTTGGCAAAAAAAAATCATGGTGATTCAATCATGCATATATGTGTTCTAAGGATGTCAAAAAAATTTCATAGTGATTCAATCTTGTATATATGTGTTTTAAGGCTATCAAAAAAAATTATAGTGATTCATTCATGCATATATGTGTTCTAAGGTTGTTAAAAAAAATTTATAGTCATTCAATCATGTATATATGTGTTCTAATGCTATCAAAAAAAATCATTGTGATTTAATCCTGCATATATGTGGTCTAATGCTATCAAAAAAAATTCATAGTGACTCAATCATGCATATATCTGTTCTAACATTGTCAAAAATTCATAGTGACTCAATCAATCATGCATATATGTGTACTAAGGCTGTAAAAACAATTCATAGTGATTCCATCTTGCATATATGTTTCTAAAGCTGTCAAAAAAAATTAGAGTTATTCTATTTTGCATATATGTGTTCTAAGCTTCTATAAAACAATTATAGTGATTCAATCATGCATATATGTGTTCTAATATTGTCAAAAAAAATTTGTAGTGATTTAATCATGTAAATATGTGTTATAAGGCTATCAAAAAAATTCATAGTGACTCAATCATGCATATATTTGTTATAACATTGACAAAAAAATTTCAGAGTGATTCAATCATGCATATATATGTTCTAAGGTAGTCAAAAAAAATCATAGTGATTCAATCATGCATATATGTGTTCTAAGGCTGTAAAAAAAAAATTATAGTGATTTAATCATGCATATATGTGTTCTAATGCTGTCAAAAAAAAATTATAGTGATTCAATCATGAATATATATGTTCTAATGCGGTAAAAAAAATTTGTAGCGATTCAATCATGCATATATTTGTTGTAAGGTTCTTAAAAAAAACTCATAGTCATTTAATCATTTATATATGTGCTCTAAGGCTGTTAAAAAATTTTCAATGTAATTCAATTATGCAAATATTTGTTCTATGTTTGTCAATAAAAAATCATAGTGATTCAATCATGCATATATGCATTCTAAGGTTGTCAAAAAAAATTATACTGATTCAATCACGCATATGTCTATTCTATAGTTGTAAAAAAAAATTAGTGATTCAATCATGCATATATATGTTCTAATGCTATAAAAAAAATTCATTGTGATTCAATCATGCATATATGTGTTCTAAGCTGTTAAAAAATTCAAAGTGATTTAATCACGCATATATTAATTCTAAGGCTGTCAAAATAATTTTTTAGTGATTCAATCTTGCATATCTGTATTCTAAGGTTCTCAAAAAATTTTATAGTGATTCAATCATCCGTATATATATTCAAATGTTGTCAAAAAAAAATTTATAGTGATTCAATCATGCATATATGAGTCATAATGTTGTCAAAAACATTTCATAGTGACTCAATCATGCATATATTTGTTCTAACATTGTCAAAAAAAAATCGTATTGATTCAATCATGTATATATGTGTTCTAATGTTATAAAAAAATTCATAGAGATTTAATCATGCATATATGTGTTGTAAGGCTTTCAAAAAAATTTTATAGTGATAAATCTTGCATATATGAATTCTAAGGTTCTAAAAAAAAAATTATAGTGATTCAATCATGCATTTATGTGTTCTAATGTTGTCAAAAAAAAATTATAGTGATTCAATCATGCATATATGTGTTCTAGTGCAGTCAAAAACAATTTATGATGATTCAATCATGCATATATATGTTCTAATGTGGTAAAAAACAATTGTTGTGATTCAATTATGTGTATATGTGTTCTAAGGTTGTTAAAAAAAATTCAATCATTTTATCATGTATATATGCATTCTAAGGCTGTTAAAAAAACTTCTTTGTGATGCAATCATGCATATATGTGTGTTTAAGGCCATCAAAAAAATTTCATTACGATTCAATCATGCAAATATGTGTTCTAAGTTTGTCAAAAAACATCATAATGATTTAATCATGCATATATGTGTTCTAAGGTTGGTAAAAAGTTTACATGGTGATTCAATAACGCATATAAGCATTCTAAGGCTGTCAAAAAAATTTATAGTGATTCAATCGTGCATATGTCTCTTCTATAGTTGAAAAAAAAATAGTGGTTCAGTCATGTATATATATGTTCTAATGTTGTCAAAAAAAATTCATAGTAATTCTGTCACGCATATATGAGTCCTAAGGTTGTCAAAAAAAATCAAAGTTTTTCAATCATGCATATCTTTGTTGTATGGTTGTAAAAAAAAATTTATAGTGATTCAATCCTGCATATATGTGTCCTAATGTTGTCAAAAAAATATTAGTGATTCAATCATGCATATATATGTTCTAAGGTTTTTAAAAAAAATAATAGTGACTGAATCATGCATATATGTGTTCTAAGGCTATCAAAAAAAATTTATAGTGATTCAATCTGTCATATATGTGTTCTAAGGCTGTCAAAAAAAATTCATTCTAATTCAATGATGCATATATGTGTTCTAACGTTGTAAAAAAAAATTCATAGTGATTTAATCATGCATATATATGTTCTAAGGTTGTCAAAAAAAAATCATAGTGATTCATGCATAAATGCATTTTAAGGTTGTCAAAAAGATTTATTGTGATTCTATCATGTATATATGTGTTCTAAGGCTGGCAAAAAAAATTCATAGTGATTCAATCAGGCATATATCTGTTCTAACGCTGTGAAAAAACAATTCATAGTGCTTCAATCAAGCATATATGTGTTCTAAAGCTGTCCAACAAAAACTAAAAGTGATTCGATCATGCATATATGAGTTCTAATGTTGTCAAAAAAACTTCATATTGAATCAATTATGCATATATGTGTTGTAAGGCTGTCAAAAAATTTTATAGTGAGTCAATCATGCATATATGGGTTCTAATGCTGTCAAAAAAAATTTATTGTGATTCAATCATTCATATATTTGTTCAAAGACTGTTAAAAAACATTTATAGTGACTCAATCATGCATATATGTGTTCTTACGAGGTCACAAATTTCATAGTGATTCAATCATGCACATATGTGTTCTAAGTCTGTTAAAAATTTGTCATAGTGATTGAATTATGCATATTTATGTTCTAATGCGTTAAAAAATTATAGTGATTCAATCATGCATATATGTGTTCTAATGCTGTCAAAAAAATGTCATAGTGAATCAATCACGCATATATTGTTCTAAAGTTGTCAAAAAAATCATTGTGATTCAATCATGCATATATGTGTTCAAAGGATGTCAAAAAAAAATTATAGAGATTCAATCATGCACATATGTGTTTTAATGTTGACAAACAAAATTTTAAGTGATTCAATCATGCAGATATGTGTTCTATGGCTTTGAAAAAAAATTCATAGTGACTCAATCTTGCATATATATGTTCTAAGCCTATCAAAAAAAATTCATAGTGATTCAATCATGCATATATGTGTTCTAGGGCTGTAAAAAAAAAATCATTCTAATTCAATCATGCATACATGTGTTCTAAAATTGTCAAAAAAAAATTATAGTGATTCAATCATGCATATATGCATTCTAAGGCTGCAAAAAAAATGATAGTAATTTAATCACGCAAGTATGAATTCTAAGGTTGTCAAAAAGCTTTATAGTGATTCTATCATGCATATGTGTGTTCTAAGGCTGGCAAAAAAATCTCATAGTGATTCAATCATGCATATAAGTGTTCTAAGGATGTCAAAAAAAACCATAGTGATTTAATCATGTGTATATGTGTTCTAAGGCTGTCAAAAACAATTCATATTGATTGAATCATGCATATATATGTTCCAATAACGGCAACAAAAAATTTATAGTGATTCAATCAAGCATATATGTGTTTCAAGGTTGTCAAAAGAATTTCATAGTAATTTTATCATGCATATATGTGTTCTAAGGCTGTAAAAAAAATTCATTATGATTGAATCATGTTTATATGTGTTCTAAGTTTGTCAAAAAAGAATCACGGTGATTCAATCATTCATATATTTGTTTTAAGGCTGTCATAGAAATTTCATAGTGATTCAATCATGCATATATGTGTTCTAAGGCTGTCAAAAAAAATTCATAGTGATTAAATCATGCATATATGTTTTGTAAGGCATTGCAAAAAATTTCAATCATGCATATATGTGTTCCAAGGCTTTAAAAAAAATCACTATGAATCAATCATGCATATATGTGTTCTAACGCTCTCAAAAAAAAGTCATAATGATTCAATCTTTCATATATGTGTTCTGAGTTTGTTAAAAAAAAATTATAGTGATTCAATCTTGCATATGTGCTCTAAGGTTGTCAAAAAAAATTTCTAGAGATTCAATCATTTATATATTTGTTCTAAATTGGTCAAAAAAAATTTATAGTGATACAATCATGCATATATGTGTTCTAAGGTTGTCAAAAAAAGTTTAAAGTGATTTAATCATTCATATATGTGTTCTAAGGCTGTCAAAAAAATTTATAGTGATTCAATCAAGCATTTATGTGTTCTAAGGTTGTCAAAAAAGTTATGGTGATTCAATCATTAATATATATGTTCTAATGCTGTCAAAAAAATCATAGATCATGCATATATGTGTTCTAAGGTTTTCCAAAAGTCTTCATAGTGATTCAATCGTGCATGTATGTGTTCTAAAGCTGTCCAAAAAATTTCATAGTCATTCATTCATGCATATATGTTCGAAGGCTATCAAAAAAATTTCGTAGTGATTCAATCTTGAATATATGTGTTATAAGGTTGTCCTAAAAAAATTATAGTGATTCAATCATGTATATATGTGTTCTAAGGCTGTCAAAAAAAAATTCATAGTGATTCAATCATGCATGTGTTATCAGGTTGTCAAAAAAAAATCAAAGTGACTTAATCATGCATATATGTGTTCTAACACTGTCAAAAAAAAAATCACAGTGATTCAATCA
The DNA here is from genome assembly GCF_984573655.1 of Nuphar pumila. Taxonomy (NCBI): domain Eukaryota; kingdom Viridiplantae; phylum Streptophyta; class Magnoliopsida; order Nymphaeales; family Nymphaeaceae; genus Nuphar; species Nuphar pumila. Next base: position 76,489,207 of record NC_143260.1, on the reverse strand, counting down.
GGCTTATATACACTCTAAGGCTGTCAAAAAAAATTTATAGTCATTCAATCTTGCATATATGTGTTCTTAGGTTGTCAAAAAAAAATTATAGTTATCCAATCATGCATATATGTGTTCTAATGTTGTCAAAAAAAATTTGTAGTGATTCAATCAAGCATATAAGTCTTCTAAGGCTATCAAAAAAAAGTCATAGAGACTCAATCATGCATATATACATTCTAAGGCTGTCCAAAAAAATTCATAATGATTCAATCATGCATAAATGTATTCTAAGGTTGTCAAAAAAAATTCACAGTAATTCCATCAAGCATATATGTGTTCTAATGTTGTAAAAAAAAAATTATAGTGGTTAAATCATGCATGTATGTCTTCTAAGGTTGTCAAAAATATTTTATAGTGATTCAATCATGCATATATCTGTACTAATGTTGTCAAAAAAATGTCATAGTGATTCAATCACGCATATATGCCTTCTAAGGTTGTCAACGAAAATTTCACAGTGATTCAATCACGCATGCATGTCGTCTAAGGTAGTCAAAAAAATTTATAGGGATTCAATCACCCAAATATATGTGTTTTAAAACATCAAAAAAAATCATAGTGATTCAATCATCGATATATGTGTTCTGAGGATGTCAAAAAAAAATCATAGTGATTCAATCATGCATATATGTGTTCTAATGCTGTCAAAAAAAATTCATAGTGATTTAATCAACCATATATGTATCTTAACATTGACAAAAAAAATTCATTGTGATTCAATCATGCATATATCAGTTCTAAGGCCATCAAAAAAAATTCATAGTGTTTCAATCATGCATATTTGTGTTCTACGGTTGTTAAAAAAATTAAATAGTGATTCAATCATGCATATATGTGTTCTAAGTTTGTAAAATGAAATTTATAGTGATTCAATCTGAACATATGTGTTTGAATGCTGTAAAAAAATCATAGTGATTCAATCACGTATATATGTGTTCTAAGGTTGTCAAAAAAAAATCATAGTGATTCAATCATGCATATATGTGTTCTAAGGCTGTCAAAAAAAAATTATAGTGATTTAATCATGCATATGTGTTCCAAGGATGTCAAAAAAAATTCATACTGACTCAATCATGCATATATGTGTTCTAATGCTACTAAAAAAAATTCATAGTGATTTAATAATGCATATATGTGTTCTAAGGCTGCCAAAAAGCTTCATAGTGATTATATCATGCAAATATGCGTATTAAGGCTGGAAAAAAATTTGATTGTGATTCAATCCTACATATTTGTGTTCTAATGATGTCAAACAAAATTCTTAGTGATTCAATCATGCATATATTTGTTCAAAGGTAGTCAAAAAAATATATAGTGATTCAATCATGCATATATGTGTTCTAAGGTTGTCAAAAATAAATTATCCTAATTCAATCATGCATATATGTGTTCTAACACTATAAAAAAAATCATTATCATTCAATCATGCATATATGTGTTTTAAGGCTGTCAAAAAAAATTCATAGCGATTTAATCTTCATATATGTGTTCTAAGGCTGTCAAAAAGCTTTATAGTGATTCTATGATGATATATGTGTTCTAAGGCTGGCAAAAAAATTCATAGCGATTCAATCATGCATATATGTGTTCTAAGGATGTCAAAAAAAATTCATAGTAATTCAATCATGCGTATATGTGTTCTAAGTTTCTAAAAAACATTTATAGTGATTCAATCAGGCGTATATGTGTTTTAATGTTGTCAAAAAATTTTGTAGTGATTCAATCTTGCATATATGTGTTCTGAGGCTGTAAAAAAAATCATCCTAATTCGATCATCCATATATGTGTTTCTAACATTATCAAAAAAAATTCATAGTGACTCAATCATGCATATATGTGCTCCAAGGTTGTCAAAAAAAATTTATAGTGATTCAATCATGCATATATGTGTTCTAACGTTGTCAAAAAAAATCAAAGTGGTTTAATCTTGCATATATGTAATCTAACATTGTCAAAAAAAAATCATAGTGGCTCACTCATGTATATATGTGTTCTAAGGCTGTCAAAAAAATATCATAGGGATTGAATCACGCTAATAGGTGTTCTAAGGTTGTCAAAAAAAACCATAATGATTGAATCATGCATATATGAGTTCTAAGTTTGTCAAAAAAAACTATAGGGACTCAATCATGCATATACCTGTTATAATGCTGTCAAAAAAAAATTTAGTGACTCAATCATGCACATATGCGTTCTAAGGCTGTCAAAAAAAATCATAGTGACTCAATCATATATATATTTGTTCTAAGGCATTTAAAAAAAAATCATATTGATTGAATCATGCATATATAAGTTCTAAGGTTGTAAAAAAAAAATCATCCTAATTCAATCACGCATATATGTGTTCTACCACTGTCAAAAAAAATCATACTGATTCAATAATGCATATATGTATTCTAAGGCTGTCAAAAAAAATTTAAGTGATTTAATGATGCATATATGTGTTCAAAGTCTGTCAAAAAGCTTTATAGTGATTCTATGATACCAATGTGCTTTAAGGCATATAAAAAAAATTCTTAGTGATTCACTCATGCATATATGTCTTCTAAGGATGTCAAAAAAAAAATCATAGTGATTAAATGATGTATATATGTGTTCTAAGGTTGTAAAAAAATTTTATAGTGATTCAATCATGCATATATGTGGTCTAAGGTTGTCACAAAAAATTTATAGCCATTCCATCATGCATATATGTATTCTAATGCTGTCAAAAAAATTTCATCATGATTTAATCATGCATATATGTATTTGAAAATTGTCAAAAAAAATCCATAGTGAATCAATCAAGCATAAATGTGTTCTAAGGCTGTCAAAAAGCTTTATAATGATTTTATCATGCATATATGTGTTCTAAGGCTGGCAAAAAAAATTCTTAGTGATTCAATCATGCATATATGTGTTGTAAGGATGTCAAAAAAAAATCATAGTGATTCAATCATGCGTATATGTGTTCTAAGTTTGTTAAAAAAAATCATTGTAATTCAATCATGCATATATGTGTTCTAAGGCTGTCAAAAAAAATTTATAGTGACACAATTTGTATAAGGTTGTCAAAAAAAAGTCATAGTCATTTAATGATGCATATATGTGTTCTAAGGCTGTCAAAAAAGTTTATAGTGATTCAATCATGCATATATCTATTCTAAGGCAGTCAAAAAAAATTCATAGTGATATAATCATGCATATATGAGCCTGTCAAAAAAAATATATAGTGATTCAATCATGCATTTATGTGTACCAAGGTTGTAAAAAAAATATAGTATTCAATCATGCATATATGTGTTCTAATGTTGTCAGAAAAAAATCATAGTGATTCAAGCATGCATATATGTGTTCTAAGGTTGTCAAAAAAAATCATAGTGATTCAATCATGCATATATGTGTTCTAAGGCTGTCTAAAAAAATTTCATATTGATTCAATCATGCATATATATGTTCTAAGGCTGTTAAAAAAATTTATAGTGATTCCATCTTGTATATATGTGTTGTAAGTTTGTCAAAAAAAATTTATAGTGATTCAATCATGCATATATGTGTTCAAAGGCTGTCATAAAAATTTCATAGTCATTCAATCATGCATATGTGTTCTAAGGCTATCGAAAAAAATTCATAGTGATGCAATCGTGCATATGTGCTCTCAGGCTATCAAAAAAATTTCATAGTGTCTCAATCATGCGTACATGTGTACTAACATTGTAAAAAAAAATCCATAGTGATTCAATCATGCATATATGTGTTCTAAGGCTGTCATAAAATTTCATAGTCAATCAATCTTGCATATATGTGTATTGTGGTTGTCAAAAAAAAATTATAGTGATTCATTCAAGCATATATGTGTTCTCGTGCTGTCAAAAAAAATTATAGTGATTCAATCATGCATATATGTGTTCTAAGGCTGTCATAAAATTTCATAAGGATTCAATCATGTATATATATGTTCTAACGTTGTCCAAAAAGACTTATATTGATTCAATCATGTGTATATGTGTTATAAGGTTATCGAAAAAATCATAATGATTCAATCATGTATATATGCATTTTGAGATTGTCAAAAAAATTCTAGTGATTCAATCATGCATATATGTGTTTTAGGGTTGTCAAAAAAATTTATCGTGATTCAATCATGCATATATATGTTCTAATGCTGTCAAAAAAATCTCAGCGTGATTCAATCACGCATATATGCGTTCTAAGCTTGTCAAAAAAAAAATCACAATGATTCAAACATGTATATGCCTTGTAAGTTTATCAAAAAAATTATAGAGCTTCAATCATGCATATATGTGTTCTAATGCTGTCAAAAAAATTTTATAGTGATTCAATCTTGCATATATGTGTTCTAAGGTTGTCATAAAATTTCATAGTGATTCAATCATGTATATATATGTTCTAACGCTGTCCAAAAAAATTTATATTGATTCATTCATGCGTATATGTGTTATAAGGTTGTAAAAAAAAATAATAATGATTCAATCATGTATATACGCATTCAGAGATTGTCAAAAAATTTCTAGTGATTCAATCATGCATATATGTGTTCTAGGGTTGTCAAAAAAATTTATAGTGATTCAATCATGCATATATATGTTCTAATGTTGTCAAAAAAATATCAGCATGATTCAATCACGCATATATGTGTTCTAAGGTTGTCAAAAAAATCACAATGATTCAATCATGCATATATGTCTTGTAAGTTTGTCAAAAAAAAATTATAGAGCTTCAATCATGCATATTTGTTATTAATGTCGTAAAAAAAAATTATAGTGATTCAATAATGCATATGTGTGTTCTAAGTCTGTCAAAAAAAATTCATAGTGACTCAATCATGTATATATGTGTTCTAAGTCTATAAAAAAAAAATCATAGTGACTCAATCACGCATATATGTGTTCTAAGGCTATCAAAAAAATCATAGTGATTCAATCATGCATATATATGTGTTCTAAGACTCTCAAAAAAATTTCAGACTATTTCAATTATGCATATATGTGTTATAACATTGACAAAAAAAACTCATAGTGATTTAATCATGCATATATTTGTTCTAAGGCTGTTAAAAAAATTCATAGTAATTTAATCTTGCAAATATTTGTTGGTTGTCAAAAACCTTTATAGTGATTCTATCAAGCATATATGTGTTCCAAGGCTGTCAAAAAAAATTGATTGTGATTCAATCCTGCATATATGTGTTCTAAGTTGTCAAAAAAATAAATAGTGATTCAATCCTGCATATATGTGTTCTAAGGTTATCAAAAAAAAATCATCCTAATTCAACCATGCATATATGTGTTATAACACTGTCAAAAAAAATTTATAGTGATTCAATCATGCATATATGTGTTCGAAGGCTGTCAAAAAAAATTCATCATGATTTAATCATGCAAATATGTGTTCTAAGGCTGTCAAAAAGCTTTATAGTGATTCTATGATGCATATATGTGTTCTAAGGCTGGCCAAAAAAAATCATAGCGATTCAATCATGCAAATATGTGTTCTAAGGATATCAAAAAAATTTCATAGTGATTCAGTCATGCATATATGTGTTCTAAGTTTGTCAAAAAAAATTATAGTGATTCAATCATGCAAATATGTGTTCTAATGTTGCCAAAAAATTTTATTGTGATTCAATCATGCATATATGTGTTCTAAGGTTGTCAAAAAAAATTCGTAGTCATTTAATCATTGTAGTAATTCAATCATGCATATATGTGTTCTAAGGCTGTAAAAAAAATTTATAGTGATTCAATCAAGCATATATGTGTTCGAAGTTTGCAAAAAAATTTAATAGTGATTCAATCATGCATATATGTGTTCTAAGGCTGTCTAGAAAATTTCACAGCGATTGCATCGTGGATATATATGTTCTAATCCAGTATAAAAAATTTTGTAGTGATTCAATCGTGCATATATGTGTTATGTCAAAAAGATTTCATAGTAATTTAATCATACATATATGTGTTCTAAGGCTGTCAAAAAAAATCCTAGAGATTCAATCATGCGTATACGTGTTGAAAGGTTGTCAAAAAATATTTGTAGTGAGTCAATCATGGATATATGTATTCTAATGCTGTCAAAAAAAATTCCTAGTGATTCAATCACGCATATATGTGTTCTAAGGGTGTCAAAAAAAATCATAGTCATTCAATCTTACATATATGTGTTCTAAGGCTGTCAAAAAAAATTTGCATTGATTCAATCTTGCACATATGTGTTCTAAGGCTGTCAGAAAAATTTATGGTGATTCAATTATGTAGATATCGGTTCTAAAGTTGTCAAAAAAAATTCCTGTGATTCAATCATGCATATATGTGTTCTAAGGCTGTCAAAAAAAAATTATAGTGATTCAATCATGCATATATGTGTTCTAACGATGTCAAAAAAAATTTATAGTCATTAAATCATGCATATATATCTTGTAAGGCTGTCAAAAAAAAATCATGGTGGTTCAATCATGCACATGTGTTCTGAGGCTGTCAAAAAAAATTCATAGTGATTCAATCTTGCATATATGTGTTCTAAGGTTGTCAAAAAATTTTTATAGTGATTCAATCATGCATATATGTGTTCTAATGCTCTAAAAAAAAATTTGTAGTAATTCAATCATCCATATGTGTTATATCGCTGTCAAAAAATTTTGTAGTGATTCAATCATGCATATATGTGTTCTAAGGCTGTCAAAAAAAATTCATAGTGATTCAATCATGCATATGTGTTCAAAGGCTGTCAAAAAAATTCCATAGTATTCAATGATGCATATATGTGTTTTGAGGTTGTCAAAATTTTTTTAAAGTGATTCAATCATACATATATATGTTCTAAGGCTATCAAAAAAAAATATTGTGATTCATTCATGCATATGTGTGTTCTAAGGTTTTCAAAAAAAATTCATAGTGAATTAATCGTGCATATATGTGTTCTATGTTCTAACATTGTAAAAAAAAATCCATAGGTGTTATATCGCTGTCAAAAAACTTTGTAGTGATTCAATCATGCATATATGTGTTCTAAGGATGTCAAAAAAAATTCATTGTGATTCAATCATGCATATGTGTTCAAAGGCTGTCAAAAAAATTTCATAGTATTCAATGATGCATATATGTGTTTTGAGGTTGTCAAAAAAAAATTAAAGTGATTCAATCATACATATATATGTTCTAAGGCTATCAAAAAAAAATATTGTGATTCATATGCATGCATATGTGTGTTCTAAGGTTTTCAAAAAAAATTCAAAGTGAATTAATCGTGCATATATGTGTTCTATGTTCTAACATTGTAAAAAAAAATCATAGTGATTCAATCATGCAAATATGTGTTCTAAGGCTGTCAAAAAAATTTTATTGTGATTCAATCATGCATATATGTGTTTTTAGGCTGTCTAAAAAATTTCTTAGTGATTCAATCATGCATATATGTGTTCTTAGGCTGTCAAAAATTTTTTATACTTGTTGAATCTTGCATATATGTGTTCTAAGTTTTTCAAAAAAAGTTTTAAAGTGATTCAATCATGCATATATGTTTTCTAATGCTGTCAAAAAAAAATTTGTGATTCAATCATGGATATATGTGTTGTAAGGCTGACAAAAAATTTTTTTAGTGATTTTCAATCAAGCATATATGTGTTCTAAGGCTATCAAAAAAAATTCATGGTGATTCAATCATGCATATATGGGTTCTAACGTTGTCAAAAAAAATTCATAGTGATTCAATCATGCGTATATGTGTTCTAAGGTTGTCAAAAAAATCATAGTGATTTAATCATGCATATATGTGTTTTAAGGTTTGCAAAAAAAAATTATAGTGATTCAATCATTCATATATGTGTTTTAATGCTGTCAAAAAAAATCAGAGTGATTCAATCATGCATATATGTATTCTAAGGCTGTCAAAAAAAAATCATAGTGATTAAATCATGCTTATATGTGTTTTAAAGCTGTCAAAAAAATCATAGTAGAATAATGATGTATATATGTGTTCGAAGGCTGTCAAAAATATTTCATAGTGATTCAATTATGCCTATATGTGTTGTAAGGTTGTCAAAAAAATTTCATAGTGATTAAAACCTGCATATGTATGTTCTAAGGCTATAAAAAAATCATAGTGATTCAATCATGGATATATGTGTTCGAAACATGTCAGAATAATTTCATAGTAATTCAATCATGCATAAAAGTGTTTTAAGGTTGTCAAAAAAAATTATAGGGATTCAATCATTCATATATATTTTCTAATGCTGTCAAAAAAAAAAACATAGTGATTCAATCATGCATATATGTGTTCTAAGGCTTTCAAAAAAAAATCATAGTGATTCAATCATGCATATATGAGTTCTAAGGCTATCAAAAAAAATTCATTATGATTCAATGATGCAAATAGGTGTCCTAACATTGTCAAAAAAATATTATAGTGATTTAATCATGCATACATGTGTTCTAAGTTTGTCAAAAAAAAAATAGTGATTAAATCATGCGTATATGTGTTCTAAGGTTGTCAAAAACAAATTATAGTGATTCAATCACGCGTATATGTGTTATAAGGCTGTAAAAAAAAATCATAGTGATTCAATCAGGCATATAGGTGTTCTGAGGCTGTCAAAAAACTTTATAGTTATTCAATCATGTATATATGTGTTCTAAGGTTGCCAAAAAAAAGTTATAGTGATTCTATCATGCATATGTGTGTTCTAAGGTTGTCAAAAAAAATTTATAGTGTTTTAATCATTTATATATGTGTTGTAAGGCTGTCAAAAAAATTTTATAGTGATATAATCATGCATATATATGTTCTAATGCGATAAAAAAAAATTGGAGTGATTCAATCATGCACATGTGTTCTAAGGTTGTCATAAAAAAATCGGTCATTTTATCATGCATATATGTGTTCTAAGGCTGTTAAAAAATTTTCAATGTGATTCAATCATGCATATATATGTTCTGAGATTGTCAAAAAAAATTATAGTAATTCAATCATGCATATATGTGTTCTAAGGTTCTCAAAAAAAAAATAGTGATTCAATCATATAAATGTTCTGAGGCTGTAAAAAAAAATTCACAGAGATTTAATCATGCATATATATGTTCTAATGTGGTCAAAAAAAAATTTAGTGATTCAATCATGCATATATGTGTTCTAAGGTTGTTGAAAAAAATTTTATAGTCATTTAATCATGCATATATGTGTTCTAAGGCTAATAAAAAATTTTCATTGTGATTCAATCATGCATATATGTGTTCTAAGGTTGTCAAAAAAATCATAGAAATTCAATCATGCATATATGTATTCTAAGGTTGTCAAAAAAAATTCATAGTGATTGAATCTTGCATATGTGTTCTAAGGCTGTCAAAAAAAAATCATAGTATTGAATCATGCATATATATGTTCTAAGGCTATCAAAAAAAATTATTGTGATTCATTCATGCATATACGTGTTCTAAGGTTGTAAAAAAAATCATAGTAATTTAATCGTGCATATATGTGTTTTATGTTCTAACATTGTAAAAAAAAAATTATAGTGATTTAATCATTCAAATATGTGCTCTAAGTAGGGGTGTCAATCGGGTCGGGTTGGTGGGTCGTGTCGGTGGGTTTGCATACCTCAACACTAACGCAACCCGTTTATTAAATGGGTTAGTTGTGGCAAACACGAACCCTACTCATTTATTAAATAGGTAACCCGACACGACACGATTAACCCGTTTAATAAATGGCTCGGGTCGGGTAAACGAGTTGGCGGGTCAGGTTTAGGGTAACGTGAAACCTGAATCAAAACAGAGAAGAGGCATCAGGATTCAGGCAGATTTTTCCACCACTAGTTCAAAGGATGTCAAAAAAAATTATAGTAATTCAATCATGCATATATGTGTTTTAAGGCAGTCTAAAAAAGTTCCTAGTGATTCAATCATCCATATATGTGTTCTTAGGCTGTAAAAAAAAATTTATAGTGGTTCAATCTTGCATATATGTGCTCTAAGTTTTTCAAAAAAAAATCTTACAGATTCAATCATGCATGTATGTGTTCTAATGCTGTAAAAAAAAATTGTTGTGATTCAATCATGCATATATGTGTTGTAAGGCTGCCAAAAAAATTCATAGTGATTTAATCAAGCATATATGTGTTCTAAGTCTATCAAAAAAATTTCAAAGTGATTCAATCATGCATATATGGGTTCTAAGGCTGTCAAAAAAAATCATTGTCATTCAATCATGCGTATATGTGTTCTAACGTTGTCAAAAAAAATTTATAGTGATTCAATCATGCATATATATGTTCTAAGGTTGTCAAAAAAAATTCATAGTGATTTAATCAGGCATAAATGTGTTCTAAGGTTTGCAAAAAAAAATTATATTGATTTAATCATTCATGTATATGTTCTAATGCTATAAAAAAAATTCATAGAAATTCAATAAGGCATATATGTGTTCTAAGGCTGTCAAAAAAATTTCATAGTGATTCAATAATGCATATATGTGTTCTAACGCTGTCAAAAAAAATTCATAGTGATTCAGTCATGCATATATGAGTTCTAAAGCTATCAAAAAAAGTTCATAGTGATTCAATCAAGCATATATGTGTTCTAAGGCTTTTGATAGTGATTTAATCATGCATACATGTGTTTTAAAGTTTCAAAAAAAATTCATAGTGACTCAATCTTACAAATATGAGTTCTAACGTTGTCAAAAAAAAATTATAGTGATTCAATCATGCATATATGTCTTTTAAGGCTGTCAAAAAAAAATCATTGTGATTGAGTCATGCATATATGTGCTCTAAGGCTGTCAAAAATATTTTATAGTGATTCAATCATGCATATTTGTGTTCTACGGCTCTCAAAAAAATATCATTGTGATTCAATCATGCAGATATGTGTTCTAAGGTTGTCAAAAAAATTTATAGTGATTTAATTATGTATATATGTGTACTAAGGTTGTCAAAAAAAATCATAGTGATTCAATCAAGTATATATGTGTTCTAAGGCCGTCAAAAAAATTTCATAGTGATTCAATCATGCAGATATGTGTTCTAAGGCTATCAAAAAAAATTACTGATTCAATCATGCATATATGTGTTCTAAGGATATCTAAAAAATTTCTTATTGATTCAATCAAGCGTATATGTGTTCTAAGGCTGTCAAAAATTTTTTATAGTGGTTCAATCTTTCATATATGTGTTCTAAGTTTTTCAAAAAAAAATCATAGTGATTCAATCATGCATATATGTGTTCTAATGCTATCAAAAAAAAATTGTGATTCAATCATGCATATATGTGTTCTAAGCCTACCAAAAAAATCGCATAGTGATTCAATCAATCATATATGTGTTCTAAGCCTATGAAAAAAAATTCATTGCGATTCAATCATGTATATATGGGTTCTAAGGCTGTAAAAAAAAACATTGTCATTCAATCATGCATATATGTGTTCTAATGTTTTCAAAAAAAGTTTAAAGTGACTTAATCTTGCATATATGTGTTCTAAGACTATCAAAAAAAATTCATAGTGATTTAATCATTCATATATGTGCTCTAAGAATGTGAAAAGGCTTTATAGCAATTCAATTTTGTATATATGTGTTCTAAGGCTATCAAAAAAATTTATAGTGATTCAGTCATGCATATACTTGTTCTAAGGCTGTCACAAAAAATTCATAGTTATTCAATCTTGCATATATGTGTTCTAACGCTGTCAAAAAAAATCATAGTGATTCAATCATGCATATATGTGTTCTAAAGCTATCAAAAAAATTCATAGTGATTAAATCATGCATATATGTATTTTAATGCTTTCAAAAAAATCATAGTGACTCAATCATTCATATATGTTTTCTAAGGCCTTCAAAAAAAATTATAATGATTCAATAATGCATATATGTGTTCTAAGGTTGTCAGAAAAAATTTTATAGTGATTCAATCAAGCATATTTGATTTCTAATGCTGTCAAAAAAATCATAGGGATTCAATCTTGCATATATGTATTCTAACATTGTCTAAAAAAATTCATAGTGATTCAATCATTCATATGTGTGTAGTAAGGCTGTCAAAAAAAATCAAAGTGATTCAATCATGCCTATATGTGTTCTAAGGTTATCAAAGAAATTTTATTGTGGCTCAAACATGCATATATGTGTTCTAAGGTTGTAAAAAAAATTCATAGTGATTCAATCGTGCATATATGTGTTCTAACTCTATCAAAACAATTTCATAGTAATTCAATCATGCATGTGTTCTAAGGCTGTCAAAAAAATTTTATAGTGATTCTATCATCTATATATGTGTCCTAACGTTGTCAAAAAAAATTCATAGTATTTTAAACATGCATATATGTGTTCTAAAGTTGTGAAAAAAAGTCATAGTGAATCAATCATGCACATATGTGTTCTAAGGCTTTCAAAAAAATCGTAGTGATTCAATCATGCATATATGTGTTCTAAGGCTGTTTAAAAAAAATCTTGGTAATTCAATATTGCATATACGTGTTCTAATACTGTCAAAAAAAAATCATAGCGACTTAATCTTGCAAATATTTGTTCTATATCTTGCAAAAATTCATACGTGTTCTAATACTCAATATTGCATATATTTGTTCTAAGTCTATCCAAAAAGTTTTATAATGATTCAATCATGTTTATATGTGTTCGAAGGTTGTAAAAAATATTTCATAGTGAATCAATCTTGCATATATGTGTTCTAAGTTTGTCAAAAAAAATTATATTAATTCAATCATCCGTATATGTGTTTTAAGGCAGTCAAAAAATTTTTATAGTGATTCAATCTAACATATATGTGTTTTAAGGTTGTCAAAAAAAATTTATAGTGATTCCGTAATGCATATATGTGTTCCAAGGCTGTCAACAAAAATTCATAGTGATTGAATCACGCATATATATGTTCTAATGTGGTCAAAAACAATTTGTAGTTATTCAAACTTGCATATATGTGTTCTAAGATTGTCAAGAAAAAATCATAGTCATATAATCATGCATATATGTGTTCTAAAGTTGTTAAAAAAAATCATTGTGATTCAATCATGCATATATGTCTTCTAAGGTTGTCCACAAAAAATTCATGGTAATTAAATCATGAATATATGTGTTCTAAGGTTGTCAAAAAAAATTTCTAGTGATTCAATCATGCATATATGTGTTGTAAGGCTGTAAAAAAAATCATAGTTATTGAATCATGCATATATATTTCTTCTATTGCAGTAAAAAAATGTAGTGATTCAATCATGCATATATGTGATCTAAAGTTCAAAAAATTTTATAGTCATTTAATCATACATATATGTTTTTAAGGCTATTAAAAAAATTTCATTGTGATTCAATCACGATGAAATCTATTATAAGGTTGTCAAAAAAAATTCATAGAAATTCAATCATGCATATATATGTTCTAAGGCTATCAAAAAAAAAGATTATTGTGATTCATTCATGCATATATGTGTTTTAAGGTTAAAAAAAAAAATCATTGTGATTTAATCATAAATATATATGTTCTATGTTCTAACGTGGTAAAAAAAATTCATAGTGATTCAATCATGCAAATAAGTGTTCTTAGGCTGACAAAACAAAATTATAGTGATTCAATCATACATATATGTGTTCTAAGGTTGTCTAAAAATTTTCTTATTGATTTAATCATGCAAATATATGTCCTTAGGCGGTCAAAAATTTTTTATAGTGGTTCAATCTTGCGTGTATGTGTTCTATATTTTTTAAAAAAAAATCGTAGTGGTGTCTTGCATATATCTGTTCTAATGCTGTCAAATAAATTTAGTTGTGATTCAATCATGCATATATGTGTTCTAAGGCTGCCAAAAAAAATTCACTTCAATCAAGCATATATGTGTTCTAAGGCTATCAAAAAAAAAACATAGTGATTCAATCATGCATATATTGGTTCTAAGGCTGTCAAAAAACTTTCATAATGATTCAATCACGCATAAATGTGTTCTAAGGTTGTCAAAAATATTTCATAGTGATTCAATCATGCAATTATGTTTTCTAAGGTTGTAAAAAAAATTTATAGTGATTCAATCATGCATATATGTGTTCTAAGGTTGTCAAAAAAAAATTATAGTGATTCAATCATGCGTATATGTGTTTTAAGGCTGTCAAAAAAATTTTATAGTGATTCAATCATGCATATATGCGTTCTAAGGTTGCCAAAATAAATTTATAGTGATTCAATCATGCATATATATGTTCCAAGGCTGTCAAAAAAATTTCATAATGATTCAATCATGCATATATGTGCTCTAAGATAGTAAAAAAAAATCATAGTGATTCAATCATGCATATATGTGTTCTAAGTCTGTCAAAACAATTTCATAGTAATACAATCATGCATATATGTGTTCTAAGGCTATCAAAAAAAATTTATTGTGATTCATTCATGCATATATGTGTTCTAACGTTGTAAAAAAAAAAATCATTGTGATTTAATCATGCAGATATGTGTTTTGTGTTCTAACGTTGTAAAAAAAAATCATTGTGATTCAATCATGCACATAGGTGTTCTATGGCTGTGAAAAAAAAATTATAGTTATTCAATCATGCATATATGTGTTCTAAGCCTATCAAAAAAAATCCATAGTGATTCAATCATGCATATATGGGTACAAAGGCTGTCAAACAAATTTCATAGTGATTCAATCATGCATATATGTGTTCTAAGTTTGCCAAAAAGCTTTTTAGTGATTCAATCATGTATACATATGTTCTAAGGCTATCAAAAACTTTTGATAATGATTCAATCATCCATATATGTGTTCTAAGACTTTTCAAAAAAAAAATTAGTGATTCAATCATGCTTATATGTGTTCTAAGTTTTTGAAAAAAAAATCATAATGATTCAATCATAAATATATGTGTTCTATTGCTGTCAAAAAAAATTATGGTGATTCAATCATGCATATATGTGTTCTAAGGCTGCCAAAAAAAATTCATAGTGATTCAATCAAGCATATATGTGTTCTAAGGCTATCAAAAAAAATCATAGTGATTCAATCACGCATATATGGGTTCTAAGGCTGTTTGAAAATTTTCATTCTGATTCAATCTTGCATATATGTGTTCTAACGTTGTCAGACAAATTTCAAAGTAATTCAATCATGCATATATGTATTCTAAGGTTCTAAAAAAAATTTTATAGCGATTTAATCAAGCATATATGGGTTCTAAGGCTGTCAAAAAGCTTTATAGTGATTCAATCATGTATACGTGTTTTAAGGCTGTCAAAAAATTTTCATAGTAATTCAATCTTGTGTATGTGTTTTAAGGTTGTCAAAAACATTTCATAGTGATTCAATTATGCCTATATGTATTATAAGGTCGTCAATGAAATTTCATAGTGATTAAAACCTGCATATATGTGTTCTAAGGTTGTAAAAAAAATTATATTGATTCATTCATGCAAATATTTGTATTCAAAATCTATCAGAACAATTTCATAGTAATTCAATTTTGCAAATATGTGTTCTAAGGCTGTCAAAAAAATTTATAGTGATTCAATCATGCATATATGTGATCAAAGGTTCTCAAAAAAATTTTATATTGATTCAATCGTGCATATATGTTTTCTAATGGTGTAAAAAAAATCATAGTGATTCAATCATCCTTATATGTATTCTAACATTGTCTAAAAAATATCATATTGATTCAATCATTCATATATGTGTTCTAAGGCTGTCAAAAAAATTTCATAGTGATTTAATCATGCATACATGTGTTCTAAGGTTGTCAAAGAAATTTTGTAGTGGTTCAAACATGCATATATGTGTTTTAAGGTTGTCAAAAAAATCATAGTGATTTAATCATGCATATATGTGTTCTAAGTCTGTCAAAACAATTTCATAGTAATTGAATCATGCATATATGTGTTCTAAGACTGTCAAAAAAAAATTATAGTGATTCAGTCTTGCATATATGTGTTCTAACGTTGTCAAAAAAAATTCATAGTGTTTCAAACATGCATATATGTATTCTTAACCTATGAAAAAAATTTATAATGATTCAATCTTGCATATATGTGTTCTAAGGCTTTCAAAAAAAATCATAGTTATTCAATCATGCATATATGTGTTCTAAGGCTGTCTAAAAAATTTCTTGGTGATTCAATCACGCATACATGTGTTCTAACGTTGTCAAAAAAATTTTAAAGTGACTCAATCTTGCATATATGAGTTCTAAAATTGTTAAAAAAAAAAATGCATAGTGATTTAATCATATCTATATGTGTTATAAGGGTGTCAAAAAATTTTCATAGTGATTCAGTCATGCATATATGTGTTGTAATGCTGTCAAAAATATTTTATAGTGATTCAATAATGCATATATGTCTTCTAAGGCTGTCAAAAAAATATCATAGTGATTTAATCATGCAGATATGTGTTTTAAGTTGTCAAAAAAAGATTATAGTGATTTAATCATGCATATATGTGTTCTAAGGTTGTCAAAAAAAAATCATAGTGATTCAATCCTGCATATATGTGTTCTAAGGCTGTCAAAAATATTTCATAGTGAGTCAATCATGCATATATGTGTTTTAAGGCTGTTAAAAATATTTCATAGTGATTCAATCATGCATATATGTGTTATAAGGTTGTCAAAAAAATTTCATAGTGATTCAATAATGCATATATCTATTTTGAGGTTGTCAAAAAAAATTCATAGTGATTTAATCAGGCATATATATATTCTAAGCCTGTCAAAAAAATTTATTGTGATTCATTCATGTATATATGTGTTCTAAAGTTGTCAAAAATTAATCGTAGTGATTTAATCATGCATATGTGTTCTACGTTCTAACTTTGTAAAAAAAATCGTAGTGATTCAATCATAAAAATATGTGTTCTAAGGCTATCAAAAAAAAATTATACTGATTCAATCATGCATATATGTGTTCTAAGGTTGTCTGAAAAATTTCTTAGTGATTCAATCATGCATATGTATTCTAAGGCTGTCAAAAAAAATTTATAGTGGTTCAATCTTACATATATGTGTTCTAGGTTTTTCAAAAAAAAAATCATACTAATTCAATCATGCATATGTGTTCTATTGCTGTCAAAAAAAAATTTGTGATTCAATCACGCATATATGTGTTCTAAGGCTATCAAAAGAATTTCCTAGCGGTTCAATCATGCATATGTGGTTTAATCATTTACTGTAATTCTTGCATGCATATATGTGTTCTAACTTTGTCAAAATATTTTCATAGTTATTCAATCATGCATATATGTATTCTAAGGTTGTCAAAAAAAATCATAGTGATTTAATCATTTATATATGTGTTCTAAGGCTGTCAAAAAGTTTTATAGTGATTCAATCATGTATATATGTGTTCTAAGGTTGTCAAAAAAATTTGATATTGATTCAATCAAGCATATACTTGTTCTAAGGCTGTCAAAAAAAAATCATAGTGGTTCCAATGATGTCAAAAAAATCCATAGTGATTCAATCATGCATATATGTGTTCTAAAGCTGTCAAAAAAATTCATAGTAAGTCAGTCATGCATATATGTATTCCAAGGCTTTAAAAAAATCATAGTGATTCAATCATGCATATATGTTTTCTAAGGCTGTCAAAAAAAAGTTATAATGATTCTATGATGCATATATGTGTTCTAAGATTGTCAAAAAAATTATAATGATTCAATCATGCTTATATGTTTTCTAATGCTGTCAAAAAAATCATAGTGATTCAATCATGCATATATGTATTCTAACATTGTCTAAAAAATTTCATAGTGATTCAATCATTCATATATGTGTTCTATGGCTGTAAAAAGAAAATCATAGTTATTCAATCGTGCCTATATGTATTCTAAGGTTGTCAAAGAAATTTTATAGTGATTAAAACCTGCATATATGTGTTCTAAGGCTGTCAAAAAAATCATAGTGATTCAATCATGCATATATGTGTTCTAAGTCTTCAGAACAATTTCATTGTAATTCAATCGTGCGTATATATGTTCTAATGCTGTTAAAAAAAATTTATAGTGATTCAATCATGCATATATGTGTTCTAAGGCTATCAAAAAAAATTTGTAGTGATTGAATCATGCATATATGTTTCTAAGGCTGTCAAAAAAATTCCTAGTGATCAAATCATGCTTATTTGTTTTTTAAAGCTGTCAAAAAAAAATTCATAGTGAGTCCATCGTGCCTACATGTGTTCAATGGTTGTCGAAAAAAATCATAGTGATTCAATCGTGTATATATGTGTTCTAAGGTTGTCAAAAAAAAATCATAGTGATTCAATCATGCATATATGTGTTCTAAGGTTATGAAAAAATTCTCATAGTGATTCAATCATGCATATATGTGTTGTAAGACTCTGCAGAAAAATTCATAGTGATTTAATCATGCATATATGTGTTCTAAGGCTGTTAAAAAAATTTCATAGTGATTCAATCTTGCTTATATGTGTTCTAAGTTTGTCAAAAAAAATTTATAGTGATTGAATCTTGCATATATGTATTTGGATCAGTCCTAACCCAGATCTTGTGTGGGTCAAGTTCGGCCCGAATCATGTTTGGATCAGGTCCGATCTGGATCACATTTGGGTCAAGTCCGGCACAGAACCTGTTTGGATCAGGTCTGACGCGTATCTTGTTTGGATCGGTTCTGACCCAATTGTTGTTTGGATCGGATCTAATTCGGATCACCTTTGTCCATCCTAGATCCTGTTTGGGTCTTGTCCGACACAGATCCTGTTTGGTTCGGTTCTGGCCTGGATCATTTTTAGATCATGTCTAATCCGAATCACGCTTGGATCAGGTCTAACCTGGATCACGTTTGGATCGGGTCTGACCGGGATCATGTTTGGGTCAGGTCCAGACCGGATACTGTTTGGATCGGGGACGATCCAAACCCGGTTTGGGACTGGTCTGACCCGATTTCGGTTTTGATCAGGTCAGACCCCGATCTGGTTGGGATCGGGTGTCACTCGGATCCTGTTTGGGTCAGTTCCATACTAGAACCTGTTTGGATTGGGTCAGACCTAGATCTGGTCTAGATCGGGTCCGTTGATCATGTTTGGGTCGGGTCCAGATCAGATCCTGTTTGGATCAGGGCTGATCTGGACCCGGTTTTGGACAGGTCAGACCTGGATCCGGTTTGGATCGGGTGTCGCCCAGATCTTATTCGGGTCACATCCAAATGGGGTCCTTTTTGGATTGGTTTAGACCCAGATCCTGTATGGATCGGGTCTGTCTGAGATCCTATTTGTATCAGTTCGAACCCGGATCTGGTTTAGATCGGGTGCTACTCGGATTATGCTTGGATCGGGTCAGACCCGGATCATGCTTGGATCAAGTTGGACCTGGATCATGTTTGTATCGGGTTGGACCTGGATCCGGTTTGGATCAGGTTCGGCCCGACTCTTGTTTTGGATGGGTCCGACCTGGATCCTGTTTTGGATGGTTCCATCTCGAATTTGGTTTGGATCGGGTTCGACCCGGATCCTGTTTTGTACGGGTCTGACCTGGATCCTGTTTTGTACAGGTCTAACCTGGATCCTGTTTTGAATGGCTCTGGCCTAGATCCTGTTTGGGATGGGTCCGGCCCGGATCCTGTTTGGGTCAGGTTTGGCCCGGATCATTTTTGGGTCAGGTCCGACCTGAATCCTGTTGCTGTCGGGTCAAACCCAGATTGTGTTTGGATCGGGTCGGGCCCGGATCCGATTTGGATCAGGTCAGACCCCGTTCCAGTTTGGATCGGGTTGAACTCGGAATATGTTTGCATTCGGGAGGGCCCGAATCCGGTTTGGATCAGGTCTGGCCCAGATCCTGTTTGGACCGAGTCCGATCCAAACAGGATTTGGATTAGGTCAGACCCGGTTTTGATTTGGATCAGGTCGAACCCGGATTATGTTTGGATTAGTTCAGACCCGGTTCCAATTATGACCAGGTCAGACCCAAATTATGTTTGGATCAGGCCAGACCCAGATCCGGTTTGGATCTGGATGAGACTCGGATCTAGTTTGGATCGGTTTAGAACCGAATCTGGTTTGATTCGAGTCTGAGATCTTGTTTGGATCAGGTTCGATCCAAACAAGATTTGGATTGGGTCTGTCCTAATTTTACTTTGGATCGGATTGGACCCAGATTATGTTTGGACCGGGTCAGACCCGAATCCTGTTTGGATTGGGAACTGACCGGGTTTTAGTTTGGATCCGATTGGACCTGGTTTATATTTGAATCGGGATCAATCCATATCACGTTTGGATCGAGTTGGACCCATATTATTATTGTATCGGGTTGAACCCGGATCCTGTTTGGATTGAGACCAATCCGGATCCGGTTTGGATCGGGTCCGGCCTGGTTCTCGTTTGGATCGAGTTTGACCCGGATTACATTTGGATTGGATAAGATCTGTAATAGGGTCTAGGCACTATTTATACCTGAACTGGATCAGTGATCGATACGGTCCTTTCTCAAACCGGTTCAGAGCTTTTTTTTTACCGGTTCCTTTCAGTTTTTCACAGGTTCCGAGATGTAATGACCCAATTTTCATGAACCCATAAAAAGATAGGGATATTCTCAATCAGTTGTACGGTTGTATGAGCTTTTGTTCATGTATTAAGACGGTTCATTAGGTCCTAAACCAGTTCAGAGCCTTAAATGACCGATTGGAGCCTTTTCATACCGGTTTGGGGTATTTTTAGATCGGTCATAGCTTAAGTACTCTGGGTTTTACCTATTTGAGCTTTTTTTAATTATTTTTTATGCTTTATAAGTGTTCATTGTTAAGAAAACTTGACTTGTGCATATTAGTTCATTTGTTTTATATTGGTTAAGTTTTGCGTAAAGTTTTTAAGCATGAATTATGACTAAATTCAAAATACTTTATCATCAAAATTAGCTTATGCATATAAGTTGAAGCATAGTATTTAGGTTTTTTCACGTATAAAAGTAAGAGGCACAGAGAAAACAATAAAAAGTATGTACTTTTAACATTTTCATATATCTAAGATTACACAAAGGGATTAACAAATAAAAGTGCTAATTCCACGACCATGCCGTAATTTGTTGAAGCTTCCATAAAGCCAGACTAAGCAATAAAGTACCTCGTATTTTACCATCTTCTTCTAGTTGACTAACGATACCTTCTACTGCTTGGCCTACAACAGTACCTTGACCGACTTTGTGTCCAATAGAAGCAAGTTTTATGGCCAATCCAGTAGCAATAACGAAAGCAGCTGAAATTAGGGGATTCATGGTAAAGCTCTTCACAACAAAAAATGAAGAAATGGTTAATGATATAGTCAAATAAACCAATGAATTGTTATATTAATTTAGTACCCGGAATATATGATTAAATTATGTAGGAGAGTAGAAAAAGAAATGGTTGAATGAAAATAATTCATGCTTAAGTTTCATTTCTGTGAGAGGGTACAACAAATGTTCTACCATGTTCCATCAACACACTAAAGAGGTCATACGAGATATCCACTGTGAAAATAGGCCAACATTTCTATTTGCAGATAAGAGGTTTCCAAGTGCATGCCCAAGTACTTATAACTTCTTTGGTCGTAATTGCTTAGGTTCAGCTGCTATAGCCGTTTGGAATCCACAAACTATTTTGACCAATGGCCAGAATTTCTTCGAATATGTTGAATTCATTCAAGAAGTGAGCAAAACTCAAAATGGACAAGAAGAATATGGTCCTTGGGTTCCTTTTATTGGAACAGTGTTCCTATTTATTTTTGTTTCTAACTAATCAGACACGCTTTTACCTTTGAGAATCATAGGTTACCTCATGGAGAGTTATTTGCACCTATGAATGATATAAATAATATTGTTGCTTTTGCTTTACTCACGTCAGTGGCACATTTCTATGCAGGCCTTACTAAAAAGGGATTAGGTTATTTCGGTAAATAGATTCAACAAACTTCAATACTTTTTACCAATTAATGTTTCAGAAGATTTCACAAAACCTTTATCACTTAGTTTTGAACTTTTCAGGAATATATTGGCCAATGAATTAGTAGTTGTTTTTGTTTCTTTAATACATTTAGTTATTCACAAGCGGTATTCAGGCTCTGATTTTTGCAACCTTATTTGTGGCGTACATAGATGAATCCATGTAAGGTCATCATTAAGTAGCTTTTCATCAAATAAAATAATGCTTTGAATTTCAAAGAGTCGTTTTTTCTTTTTTAATTGATTTAAATTCAAAATTAAGTAAGCCCATGAATCTTATTCCAATAATTAATTCATGCATAGCTCAAGATACCTTTTTGAGGAACATGATTGATATAAATTTATTTATTTACGTTATGTAGTATATAGTGTAGGAAGAAAACAAGGTCAAGAGAAATATACGTACAATATTAATATTTATTATATTACATATTACACTACAGAATTGTAAAAAAAGGGGGGAATTCCTAATTTTTTCTAAGATCCCTTTTTGTCCTATTTATGTCATACATCTCCTTTATTTTTATAGTCAGTTACGACGATTCATTATTGGGGTAATAATTGTGACTCGTTTGGGTCGTGCAACAAAACAACAGGAACTATATTCTGCGAAACCATTGCTATTTCATTCTATTCTATTCTATTCAACAATTACCCAAAATTGGAATTAATTACAATTAAATAAATCATTCATCAAATCAAGATATATGATGATTCGCTTTGATGAATCGCTTCATTTGAATCTTTGTGAGATAATGATAAAGACAAGTAAAAATCAAGTAGGTTACGTGGGTCGAGCTAGATAGCATAGCTACATATTATACGTGAACTCCGGTGTATGCTTAGAAGATTGATTCCAAGGTCCGATCCCATTCAATAGAAATAAGATGATGATGGTTTACATTATGGAAGAAACACATGTATATGTGATAGTTGATATTCAATAGTTATATATAGACTACCCATGTATATTATTTCATTCCCGATATTACTACCGACATTTTGTAGGTATAGATTCTACTTTTTCCATATGGATTACAATATAAGCCCTTCCTTTTCTGTTTGTGACTGTATATGTGGATTGAATATGAAGTCAAGCCTATGAATGCGTTAAAAGATGAAGAGAAGAATTGAAAGAATGAGTTTGGCGCAAAGAAATAGAAGAAAGAACTATATTATATGGATTTACAAAAACTTGGATAGGGAATAAAAACGAGATATTGAAGTAGTTCTCATGATTCAGTAATATCAAATATCATCCCTTCTCAAATTAGGTTAGGAGTTCTTAGTTTAGTTGGATGGATCTTAGTGATGGAATATGAAATACTAAGTAATGCAACTAATTAATATTATAAATATATAAATAACATTAATTAAGCACACTAATTAAGTAATATATAATAATTCATTTGTTTATTTGATTTTATCAAGAACCATTTCTTCATTTTTTTGTTGTGAGGAGCTTAATATGAATCGCCTAATTTCTGTAATATGACTATTTGATTATATCAGTAATATATAATATGAATCTCCTAATTTTTGCTGCTTCAGTCAGG
The DNA here is from genome assembly GCF_984573655.1 of Nuphar pumila. Lineage (NCBI taxonomy): Eukaryota > Viridiplantae > Streptophyta > Magnoliopsida > Nymphaeales > Nymphaeaceae > Nuphar > Nuphar pumila. The sequence goes on along the minus strand of NC_143260.1, from coordinate 76,465,691 downwards.
GTAATGTTGCGGACCAAGCCATAGAAGGTATCGATAGTCAACCAGAAGCAGAGGGTAAAATATGAGGTACTTTATTGCTTAATCAGGCTTTTATGGAAGCTTTAACAGTTTACGGCATGGTCGTGGCATTAGCACTTTTATTTGCTAATCTATTTGTGTAACCGAGAAACATGAAAACATTAAAAATACGTACTTCTTTTATTGCTTTGGCCCTGCCTCTTGTCTTCTTTAAATTATACTCCTACAATCCTATACAGACATGATTGGACTGCACTAACAAGTTAACTTGTTTTGACCATATCTTTCTAATCATGCATGCTTTTGATGTAAGGTTTAATGCGTTTAGTTTAAATTATAGTAAAAAATAATATTTGGCTCTCACCATCATTCGAAAGATATTCATCATTTTTTTTGGACAAAATCCTTTAGATGTTTTATATGGAAAAAATATAGTGAACATAGAGAGTATGTCAAAAATGACTAGGCAACTTGTTTTTTGAAATATGACCATTACAAGACTACTAAGCCAAAATTGGGGTGTTTACAAATTGTATCTCTTTGTTATCAAGCATGTGAAGATGACAAAAAGGTAGACACACCGATTTTGTAGAATGGATAAGATTAACATTGAGATCAAATCCATTTCTAAAAAGTTGTTTTTGACAAAGGTGAAGATAAAAGTATGAATAAGCAGCTTAAAGCATGTATGCAACTTAACACGAGGGTCTCTCTATCATAATCAGTTTTTAAACACTCAAATTGATTTGACAAATCATTGATCTTATGTTGGACCACCTCTAATCATTTCACAATCAATGTTAATCTTATCCAAATTGCGTTTTGACTCCTGAACCAACTGACCTTGGGCATTTTTTAAGCCCCCAGTGATGGGTTGACCTGGACCCTAAAGGTTGGTTTCTAATTTAGATTTCTGGTCCATATTGGTTGACCTTGAATATCTCTTGGATGATCTAGAAATCTTAGTAGGATCCAATGATGTATGTATTATGATTCATATCGAGCGGATAAAGAGACTCGAACCTGCATCCTTAGCTTGGAAGGCTAGGGTTATAGTCGATGTCGATTCATCATTTTTAAAGTTTATTTTTCAAAACCGAACATGAAACTTTGGTTTTATTCGGTTAATTTATGGAATATGGATAGCTTCTTGGATTTAGGGCGCGAAGTGACCTAATCGAAAAAATTTACGATGTATGATATATTACGTGGTTAATTCATTAATTATTTTCGTACCCGAAATATATGATACAATTATGTAGGATAGTAGAAAAAGAATTGGTTGAATCAAAATAATTCCTTAAGTTCCTGTTTTGTCAGAGGGTACTATGAATGTTCTACCATGTTCGATCAACACACTAAAGGGTTTTGCGAGATATTCGGTGTGGAAGTAGGCAACATTTCTATTGGCAAATAGGAGGTTACCAAGTGCATGCCCAAGTACTTATAACTTTTGGGGTTGTAATTGCTATCCTATTAGGTTCAGCCGTTATAATCGTTCGGAATCCACAAACTATTCTGACCGACGGCGAGAATTTCTTCTGATATGTTCTTGATTTCATTCAGAACGTGAGGAAAACTCAAAATGGAGAAGAATATGGTCCTTGGGTTCCTTTTATTGGAACTCTATTCCTATTTGTTTTTGTTTCTAACTGGTTAGGTGTGCTTTTTACCTTGGAGAATCAAACAGTTACCTCATGGGGAGTTAGTTGCACCTACGAATGATATAAATACTACTATTGCTTTAGCTTTACTCATGTCAGTGGCACATTTCTATGCAGGCCTTAGTAAAAAGGGATTGGGTTATTTCAGTAAATAGATTCAACAAACCCCAATACTTTTACCAATTAATGTCTTAGAAGATTTCACAAAACCTTTGTCACTTAGTTTTCGACTTTTCAGGAATATATTGGCCGGTGAATTAGTAATTGTTGTTGCTATTTTTTTAGTAAACTTAGCCGAAGGTCATCATTGAGTAGCTTTCCATCCAAATAAATAATAAAATAATGCTTTAATTTTCAAAGAGTTGCTTTTTCTTTGTGAATTGGTCTAAATTCAAATATAAGCAAGCCCATGTATCTTATTGTATAATTAATTCATGCGTAGCTCAAGATACCTGCTTGGGGAACATGATTGATATAAATATGTTTATTTACTATGTGTATGTTAGTGTAGGAAGAAAACAAGAGCAAGAGAAATATATGTACGATAATAATATTTATTATATTATGTATTACACAACGAAATTGTAAAAAAAAAGGGAGGAATTCCCAATTTTTTAAGATCCCCTTTGTATTATTGATGTCATACATCTCTATTATTTTCTTAGTCAATTATGGCGATTCATAATTGGGGTAATAATTGTTACTCGATTGTGGTATGCGACGTAACAACAGGACTCCTTCTAGATTGCTGCTAGATTGGCCATAGAACTTGCATCTATTGGACCGAGAGTCGGTCAAGATACTGCTGTCGGTGCTAAGCCGAAGAAGGTATCGCTAGTCATATACGAGGTACTTTATTGCTCAATGTGGCTTTTATGGAAGCTTTAACAATTTATGGCTTGGTCGTCGCAATAGCATCTTTTTTTGCTAATCCATCCTAGAAACATGAAAATGTAAAAAATAACTACTTTTATTGTTGTAACATCTTTTCTTCTTTGAATTATATCAACTCAACACTTCACTCCTAAAATCTGAACTTGTTTTGACCATATCTTTCTAATCATGCATCCTTTTGAGGTATGGTTTAATGCATTTAGTTTAAATTATAGTAAGAAAACAAATTTGGCAAATTTAAATGCCAAAATCAAAACTAAGGTCAAATTTTCCTTAAAACAAGTTTTTTTATATAGTCAAACTGACTTGTTTTGGTTATAACTTTATGCTTAGACATTTAAATGACTTATTTTTTTCATGTTTGAAAGATATTCTTTATTCGTTTAGGCAAAAATCTTTAGGATGTTGTTTTATATGCATAAAATATAGTGAAAATAGAGAGTATGTCAAAAATGACTATGGGCAACTTGTTTTTTGAAATATGACAATTGACACAAGACTACATATTGTCTCTCTTTGTTATCAAAGATGAAGATGAAGATGAAAGTATGAATAAGCAGCTTAATGCATGTATGCAACTTAACACGAGGGTCTCTCTGTGATGTCTCATATTCAATTTTTAAACACTCTAATTGATTTCACAAATCATTGATCTTTTTCTGGACCACCTCTAATCTTTTCACAATCAATGTCACTCTTATCCAAATTGGCTTTTAACTCCATGAAATACCAATTACGACTCAAGAAGTTATAAGTACTTAGGCAAGCACTTGGAAACCTCCTATTTGCCAATAGAAATGTTGCATACCTCCAGACCGAATATCTTGCATAATCCTTTAGTGTGTTGATTGAACATGGTAAAACATTCGTATTACCCTCTGACAAAAATTGAACTTAAGAAGGAATTATTTTGATTCAACCATTTCATTTTCTACTCTTCTACCTATAATATATTTCAGGTTATTTAATAAATGAATTAACCACGAAATATATCATACATCGTAAAAAAATTTGATTAGGACACTTTGCACCCAAAATCCAGAAGGCTACCCATATTCCATAAAGCAGCCGAATGAAAGCAAAGTTTCATGTTCGGTTTTGAATTATAGATGTTAAAAATGATGAATGGACGTCAACTATAACACTAGCCTTCCAAGCTAATGATGCGGGTTCGACTCCCTTTATCCGCTCGATATGAATCAGAATACACATACATCATTGGATTCTTTTAAGATTTCTAGATCATCCAAGAGATATTCAAGGTCAACCAATATGGACCAGAAATCTAAATTTGAAACCAACCTTTAGGGTCCAAGGTCGACCCATCACTAGGTGCTTAAAAATGCCAATGACAATTTTGATAAGATTGACATTGATTGTGAAATGATTAGAGGTGGTCCAACAAAGGATCAATGATTTGTGAACTCAATTAGAGTGTTTAAAAACTGATTATGAGGCATCACAGAGAGACCCTCGTGTTAAATTGCATACATGCTTTAAGCTGCTTATTCATACTTTTATCTTCATCTTCGTCAAAAAAAAAAATTTAGAAATGGATTTGATCTCAATGTTAATCTTATCCATTCTACAAAATCGGTGTCTTCTTTTTTGTTATCATCTCATGCTTGATAACAAAGAGATACAATATGTAGGCACCCTAATTTTGGCCTAGCAGTCTTGTGTCAATTGTCAAATTTCAAAAAACAAGTGGCCCATAGTCATTTTCGACATACTCTCTATTTTCACTATTTTTTGCATATAAAACAACATTCTACAGGTTTTAGTCCAAAAGAATGATGAATATCTTTCAAACATGAAAAAATAAGTCATTTAGATGTCTAAGCACAAAGTTAAAACTAAAACAAGTCGGTTTGACAACCTAAAAAACTTGTTTTAAGGTAAATTTGATTTAGTTTTGATTTTGACATTCAAATTTGCAAATTGTTCAAAAATTTAAACTCAAACCGTTAAACAATACCTCAAAAGGATGCATAATTAGAAAGATATGGTCAAAACAAGTTAACTTGTTAGTGCAGTCCAAGAATGTCTACGATTTTAGGAATGAAGTGTTGAGTTGCTATAGTTTAAAGAAGAGAAGAGGGAGGGCCAGAGCAGTAAAAGAAGTATGTATTTTTAATGTTTTTATGATTATAGAAAGCGATTAACAAATAAAAGTGCTAATTCGACGATCAGGCCGTAAATTGTTAAAGCTTCCATAAAAAGCAGATTAAGCAATAAAGTACAACGTAATTTACCCTATGCTTCTGGTTGACTAGCGATACCTTCAACGACTTGGTCCATTAGAAGCAAGTTCTATGGCCAATCCAGCAGCAATTTAGAAGCAGTCCTGTTGTTACGTTGCACGCCCCAAACGAGTAACAATTATTACCCCAATTATGAATCACCATAATTGATTGGGAAAATAAAGGAGATGTACGACACGAATAGGACAATGGGGATCTTAAGAAAAATTGGGAATTCCTCTTTTTTTTTACAATTCCGTGGTGTAATACGTAATATAATAAATATTAATATCGTACATATATTTCTCTTGCTCTTGTTTTCTTCTTACACTATATAATACATATTGTAAATAAGCATATTTATATCAATCATGTTCCACAAGCAGGTATCTTGAGCTATGCATGAATTAATTATTGCAATAAGATTCATGCACTTACTTAATTTTGAATTTTAGTCAATTAAAAAAAAAGACTGAAAATTAAAGAATTATTTTATTATTTATTTGTATGAAAAACTACTCAATGATGACGTGTCACGGCTAAATGTACTAAAGAAACAAGAACAACAATTACTAATTGATTGGCCAATATATTCCTAAAAATTCAAAAACTGTGAAATCTTTTAAGACATTAATTGGTAAAAGTATTGGAGTTGGTTGAATCTATTTACCGAAATAACCTAGTCCTTTTTTATTAAGGCCTACATAAAAATGTGCCACTTACATGAGTAAAGCTAAAGCAAGAGTAGTATTTATATCATTCGTAGGTGCAACTAACACCCCATGTGGTAACTGTTTGATTCTTCAAGGTAAAATCACACCTGACTAGTTAGAAATGAAAACAAATAGGAACAAAGTTCCAATAGAATGAATCCAAGGACCATATTCTTCTCCATTTTGAGTTTTGCTCACATCTTGAACGAAATCAAGAACATATCAGAAGAAACTCTGGCCGTGAGTAACAATAGTTTGTCCAAACGGTTATACCGGAATTACGACCCTAGAAGTTATAAGTACTTGGGAAACCACCTATTTTCCAATAGAAATGTTGCCTACTTCCACACCGAATATCTCGCACAACCCTTTAGTGTGTTCATCGAACATGGTGGAACATTCGTAGTACCCTTTGAAAAAATGAAACTTAAGAAGGAATGATTGTGATTGAACCATTTTTTTTTTCTACTCTAGTACATAATTTAATCGTATATTTTGGGCGCTAAAATAATAAATGAATTAACCATGTAATATATCACGTTAAAAATGATGAATCGACGTCTACTACAACCCTAGCCTTCCATGCTAACGATACGGGTTCGAGTCCCTTTATCCGCTCAATATGAATCATAATACATACATCATTGGATCCTCTTACGATTTCTGGATCATTCAAGAGATATTCAATGTCAACCAATATGGACCAGAAAACGAAATTTGAAACCAACCTTTAGGGTCCACGTCGACCCATCACTATGGGTTTAAAAAATGCCCAAGGTCAGCCGATCCTGTAGTCAAAAGGCAATTTGGATAAAGATTAAAATTGATTGTTAAATGATTAGAGGTGGTCCAACATAGGATCAATGATTTGTTAAATCAATTACAGTGTTGAAAAACTGATTATGATAGAGAGACCCTCGTGTTAAGTTGGATACATGCTTTAAGTTGTTTATTCATAATTTCATTTTCATTTTCGTCAAAAACAACTTTTTAGAAATGGATTTGATCTCAATGTTAATCTTATCAATTCTACAAAATCGTTGTGTTTACTATTTTGTCATCATCTCATGCTTGATCACGAAGAGATACAATATGTAAACACCCCAATTTTGGCCTTGTATCTTGTGTCAATTGTGATATTTCAAAAACCAAGTTGCTCATAGTCGTTTTCGGCATACTCTCTATTTTAATTATATTTTTTGCATATAAAACATCCTAAAGGTTTTAGTCTAAAAGAATGATGAATATCTTTCAAACAAGAAAAAATAAGTCATTTAGATGTCTAAGAACAAAGTTATAACCAAAACAAGTCGGTTTGCCTACCTAAGAAACCTGTTTCACGGTAAATTTGACTTTAGTTTTGATTTTGACATTCAAATTTGCTTTCTTTGCTATAATTTAAACTCAACGCATTAAACCATACATCAAAGGCATGCATGATTAGAAAGATACGGTCAAAACAAGTTATGTTAGTGCAGTCCAATCATGTCTGTCTGGAATTGTATGAGTGAAGTGTTGAGCTGATATAATTTAAAGAAGACAAGAGGCAGGGCCAAAGCAATAAAAGTACTTATTTTTCACGTTTGTCGGATTACACGATAGGATTAGCAAATAAAAGTGCTAATGCCACGACCATGACGAAAAGTTTTTAAAGCTTCCATAAAAGCCATAGTAAGCAATAAAGTACCTCATATTTTCCTTTCTGTTTTTTGTTGATTTGCGATACCTTCTACGGCTTGGCCCACAAGAGTACCCTGACTGATGCAACAGAAAATAGAAGATTCATATGAAGCTCCTCACAACAAAAAAATGAAGAAATGACTAATGATATAATCAAATAAACAAATGAATTATCATATAATACTTAATTAGTGTGTTTTATTATATAATTATGATATTAATTAGTAGCATTATTTAGTATTTCATATTCCATCACTAAGATCCATCCAACTAAAGGACTGCCAACCTAATTTGAGAAGTGATGGTATTTGATACTACTGAATCATCATAACTACTTCAATATCTCGTATTTATTCCCTATTTAAGTTTTTGTAAATCCGTACAATATAGCTCTTCTATTTCTTTGCTCCAAACCTTTAAATTCTTCTCTCAATCTTTAAACGCATTCAAAGGCTTGAGTTACTATTCAATTCCCATATACAATCACAAACAGAAAAGGAAGGGCTCATATCCTAATCCATTTGGAGAAAGTTGAATCTATAATATATAAAGTCGGTAGTAATATAGGGAATGTAATAATATGCATGGGCAGTCCATATATAACTATTGAATATCAACAATCACATATACTAGTGTTTCTTCAACAATGTAAACCTTTATCATCTTATTTCTATTGAATGGGATCGGACCTTGGAATCATTCTTCAAAGCATACACCGGAGTTCACGTATAATGTGTAGCTATGCTATCTAGCTTGACCCAAGTACCCTACCTGATTTTTACTAGTCTTTATCATTATCTGACAAGGATTCAAACGATGAGATTCATCAAAGCCAATCATCACATATCAAGATTTGATGATTGATTGATTCAATTGCAAATAATTCGAATTTTGGTTAATTGTTGAATAGAATGGAATGAAATAGCAGCGGTTTCGCAAAACATAGTTCCAATTGTTTCGTCGCACGCCCCAATAAAGGAGATTTATGACATAAATATGACAAAGGGGATCTTAGGAAATGCGATTCTAAAAATTAAAGCATTATTTTATAATTTATTTGGATGAAAAGCTAGTCAATGATGCCCTTCCATCGATACTAAGTGTACTAAAGAAACACGAACAACAACTCAGTCCCTTTTTAGAAAGACCTGTATAGAAATGTGCCACTGATATAAGTAAAGCTAAACCAACAGTAGTATTTATATCATTCGTAGGTGCAACTAACTCCCCATGAGATAATTGTATGATTCTCAAAGGTAAAAGCACACCTGACCAGTTAGAAACAAAAACAAATAGGAATGGAGTTCAAATAAAAGAACCCAATTACCATATTCTTCTCCATTTTGAGTTTTGCCTACGTTTTTAAAGAAAGCAAGAACATATCAGAAGAAATTTTGGCCGTATGTCAGAATAGTTTGTGTATTCTGAACGGCTATAGAGGGTGAATCTTAATATGATAGCAATTACGACCCAAGAAGTGATAAGTACTTTGGCATGCACATGGAAACCTCCGATTTGCCAATAAAAATATTACCTACTTCCACACTGAATATTTCGCATAACCCTTTAGTGTTGATATAACATGGTAGAACATTCGTAGTACCCTCTGATAGAAATGGAACTCAAGAAGGAATTATTTTGATTCAACCATTGCTTTTTCTAATCTCCTAACTAAATCATATATTGCGGGTACTAATTTAATTAATTTATTAACCACACGTAATATATCACACATCATAAATGTTTTCATTTATGTCACTTTGCGCACTAAATCCTTGAATTTATCCATATTCATAAAGGAGCTGAATGAACCCCAAGTTTCTGGTTTGGTTTTGAGTTAAGGATGTTAAAAATAATGAATCGACGTCGACTATGACTCTAGCCTTCCAAGTTACGATGTGGGTTCGAGTCCCTTTACCTGCTCGATATGAATCATAATACATACATCATTGGTTCCTCCTATGATTTCTGGATCATCCAAGAGATATTCAAGGTCAACCAATATGGACCAGAAATGTAAATTTGAAATCAACCTTTAATGTCAAGGTCGACCCATCACTAGGGGCTTAAAAATTGCCCATGGTCAGTTAGTATTAGAGTCAAACGGCAATTTGGATGGCTGAGCATTAGAGGTGGTCCACCCTAGGATCAATGATATGTGAAATCAATTATAGTATCTAAAAATTGATTATGAGGCATCATAGAGAAACCATCGTGTTAAGTTGCGCACATGTTTTAAGCTGCTTATTCATACTTTCACCTTCATCTTCGTCAAAAATAAAGGAATAGGACAAATGAGATGTATGACATGAACAGGACAAAGGGGATCTTAGGAAATGCGATTCTGAAAATTAAAGCATTATTTTATAATTTTGGATGAAAAGCTAGTCAATGATGCCCTTCCATGGATACTAAGTGTACTGAAGAAACAAGAACAACAATTACTAATTCATCGGCCAATATATTCCTGAAAATTCAAAAACTAAGTGATAAAGGTTTGTGAAATCTTCTAAGACATTAATTGGGGAAAGTATTGTTGTCAGTTGAATACATTTACCGAAATAACCCTGTCCATTTTTAGAAAGGCCTGCATAGAAATGTGCCACTGACATGAGTAAAGCTAAACCAACAGTAGTATTTATATCATTCGTAGGTGCAACTAACTGCCCATGAGGTAACTATATTATTCTCAAAGGTAAAAGCACACCTGACCAGTTAGAAACTAAAACAAATATGAATGGAGTTCAAATAAAAGAACCCAATTACCATATTCTTCTCCATAACGAGTCTTGCCTACGTTTTTAATGAAAACAAGAACTCATCAGAAGAAATTTTGGTCGTCGGTCAGAATAGTTTGTGTACTCTGAACGACTATAGAGGGTGATTTAATATGAGAGCAATTACTACACAAGAAGTTATAAGAACTTGGAAACCTCCGATTTGCCATTACAAATGTTACCTACTTCCACACCGAATATTTCGCATAACGCTTTAGTGTGTTGATCGAACATGGTAGAACATTCGTAGTACCCTCTGATAGAAATGGAACTTAAGAAGGAATTATTTTGATTCAACCATTATTTTTTCCAAACTCCTAACTTAATCATATATTCTGGGTACTAAATTAATTAATGAATTAACCACGCGTAGTATATCACACATCATAAATTTTTTCGTTTATGTCACTTTGAGCACTAAATCCTTGAATTTATCCATATTCCATAAAGGAGCTAAATGAAACCAAAGTTTCTTGTTCGGGTTTGAATTAAGGATGTTAAAAATGATGAATCGACGTCGAGTATGACGCTAGCCTTCCAAGTTACGATGTGGGTTCGAGTCCCTTAATCTGCTCGATATGAATCATAATACATACATCATTGGATCCTCCTATGATTTCTGGATCATCTAAGAGACATTCAAGGTCAACCAATATGGACCAGAAATGTAAATTTGAAATCAACCTCTAAGGTCCAGGTCGACCCATCACTAGGGGTTTAAAAAATGCCCAAGGTTAGTTAGTATTAGAGTCAAAAGGCAATTTGGATGATCGAGCATTAGAGGTGGTCCACCCTATGATTAATGATTTGTGAAATCAATTATAGTATCTAAAAACTGATTATGAGGCATCATTGAGAGACCATCGTGTTAAGTTGCGTACATACTTTAAGCTGCTTATTCATACTTTCACATTCATCTTCGTCAAAAAGAACTTTTTAGAAATGGATTTGATCTCAATGTTTATCTTATCCAATCTACAAAATCAGTCTATATTTTTGCTATTGAGAGAGCTTCACATTCTTGATAACAAAGAAATACAATATGTAAAACATCCCAATTTTGGCAAAGTAGTCTTGTGTCAATGGTCATATTTCAAAAGTCTTATCTTTCAAACATGAAAAAAAATTGTCATTTCGTACCAAGTCATGACCCACACATATCGGTTTGACTACCCAAAAAACTTGTTTTTAGAAAATTTTAATTAAATTCTGATTTTGACATTCAAATTTGCCAAATTTGTTTTTTAATATAATTTAAATTCAATGCATTAAACCACACCTCAAAATGATGGATGATTAGAAAGATATGGTCAAAACAAGTTAACTTGTTAGTGCAGTCCAAGCAAGTCTAGGATTTTAGGAGTGAACTGTTGAGTTGATATAATTTAAAGAAGAGAAAATGCAGGGTCCAAGCAATAAAAGAAGTATGTATTTTTCATGTTTCTAGTATTACACAAAGGGATTAGCAAATAAAAATGATAATTCCACGACCATAAAAGCCAGAATAAGCAATAAAATACCTTGTATTTTACCATCTACTTCTAGTTGAATAGCGATACCTTCAATGGCACGTGTGATGAAACAACAAGAACTATGTTATGCTAAACTGTTGCTTTATACGTGAGATGGTTTACATATTACTTGATATAGTTCGCTTTGATGAATCGCTTTGTTTGAATCGATGTGAGATTATGATAAAGACAAGTGAAAATCACGTAGTTTACATGGGTCAATAGCAATAAAAATGGACTGCCAACCTAATTTGAGAAGTGATGGTATTTGATACTACTGAATCATCATAACTACTTCAATATCTCGTATTTATTCCCTATTTAAGTTTTTGTAAATCCGTACAATATAGCTCTTCTATTTCTTTGCTCCAAACCTTTAAATTCTTCTCTCAATCTTTAAACGCATTCAAAGGCTTGAGTTACTATTCAATTCCCATATACAATCACAAACAGAAAAGGAAGGGCTCATATCCTAATCCATTTGGAGAAAGTTGAATCTATAATATATAAAGTCGGTAGTAATATAGGGAATGTAATAATATGCATGGGCAGTCCATATATAACTATTGAATATCAACAATCACATATACTAGTGTTTCTTCAACAATGTAAACCATTATCATCTTATTTCTATTGAATGGGATCGGACCTTGGAATCATTCTTCAAAGCATACACCGGAGTTCACGTATAATGTGTAGCTATGCTATCTAGCTTGACCCAAGTACCCTACCTGATTTTTACTAGTCTTTATCATTATCTGACAAGGATTCAAACGATGAGATTCATCAAAGCCAATCATCACATATCAAGATTTGATGATTGATTGATTCAATTGCAAATAATTCGAATTTTGGTTAATTGTTGAATAGAATGGAATGAAATAGCAGCGGTTTCGCAGAACATAGTTCCAGTTGTTTCATCGCACACCCCAACAGAGTAACAATTATTACCACAATTATGAGTCATCGTAATTGACTTCGAAAATAAAGGAGATTTATGACATGAATATGACAAAGGGGATCTTAGGAAATGCGATTGTGAAAATTAAAGCATTATTTTATAATTTATTTGGATGAAAAGCTAGTCAATGATGCCCTTCCATTGATACTAAGTGTACTAAAGAAACACAAACAACAATTACTAATTCAACGACCAATATATTCCTGAAAATTCGAAAATTAAGTGATAAAGGTTTGTGAAATCTTCTAAGACATTAATTGGTGAAAGTATTGGAGTCAGTTGAATACATTTACCGAAATAACTCAGTCCCTTTTTAGAAAGGCCCGCATAGAAATGTGCCACTGATATAAGTAAAGCCAAACCAACAGTAGTATTTATATCATTCGTAGGTGCAACTAACTCCCCATGAGATAACTGTATAATTCTCAAAGGTAAAAGCACACCTGACAGTTAGAAAAAAAAACAAATAGGAATGGAGTTCAAATAAAAGAACCCAATTACCATATTCTTCTCCATTTTGAGTTTTGCCTACGTTTTTAATGAAAGCAAGAACATATCAGAAGAAATTTTGGCTGTCTGTCGGAATAGTTTGTGTATTCTGAACGGCTATAGAGGGTGAATCTTCGACCCAAGAAGTTATAAGTACTTTGGCATGCACATGAAAGCCTCTGATTTGCCAATAGAAATATTACCTACTTCCACACCGAATATTTCGCATAACCCTTTAGTGTTGATATAACATGGTAGAACATTCGTAGTACCCTCTGACAGAAATGGAACTCAAAAAGGAATTATTTTGATTCAACCATTGCTTTTTCTAATCTCCTAACTAACTTAATCATATATTGCGGCTACTAATTTAATTAATTTATTAACCACACGTAATATATCACACATCGTAAATTTTCTCATTTATGTCACTTTGCGCACTTAAATCCTTGAATTTATCCATATTCATAAAGGAGCTGAATGAACCCAAAGTTTCTGGTTTGGTTTTGAGTTAAGGATGTTAAAAATAATGAAACGACGTCGACTATGACTCTAGCCTTCCAAGTTACAATGTGGGTTCGAGTCCCTTTACCTGCTCGATATGAATCATAATACATACATCATTGGATCCTCCTATGATTTCTGGATCATCCAAGAGATATTCAAGGTCAACCAATATGGACCAGAAATGTAAATTTGAAATCAACCTTTAAGGTCAAGGTCGACCCATCACTAGGGGCTTAAAAATTTCCCAAGGTCGGTTAGTATTAGAGTCAAACGGCAATTTGGATGGCTGAGCATTAGAAGTGGTCCACCCTAGGATCAATGACATGTGAAATCAATTATAGTATCTAAAACTTGATTATGAGGCATCATAGAGAGACCATCGTGTTAAGTTGCGCACATGCTTTAAGCTGCTTATTCATACTTTCACCTTCATCTTCGTCAAAAATAACTTTTTAGAAATGGATTTGATCTCAATGTCAATCTTATCCAATCTACAAAATCAGTGTGTCTATTTTTTTGCTATTGAGAGAGCTTCACAAGCTTGATAACAAAGAATTACAATATGTAAAACATCCCAATTTTGGCATAGTAGTCTTGTGTCAATCGTCATATTTCAAAAAACAAGTTGCCCAGAGTAATTTTCGACATACTTTCTATTTTCACAATATGTTTTGCATTTAAAACAACATCCTAAAGGTTTTTGTCAAAAATAATGATGAAACTAGAGTCTTATCTTTCAAACGTGAAAAAAATGTCATTTTGTACCAAGTTATGACCCACACATATCGGTTTAACTAACCAAAAAACCTGTGTTTATGAAAATTTTAATTAAATGCTAATTTTGACATTCAAATTGGCCAAAATTGTTTTTTAATATAATTTAAACTCAATGCATTAAACCACACTTCAAAATGGTGGATGAGAAAGATAAGGTCAAAAGAAGTTATATTGTTATTGCAGTCCAAGCATGTCTAGGATTCTAGGAGTGAAGTGTTGAGTTGATATTATTTAAAGAAGAGAAGATGCAGGGTCAAAGCAATAAAAGAAGTATGTATTTTTCATGTTTCTAGTATTACACAAAGGGATTAGCAAATAAAAATGATAATGCGTACTTCTTTTATTTCTTTGACCCTGCCTCTTCTCTTCTTTAAATTATATCAACTCAACACTTCACGCCTAAAATCCAAGACATGCCTGGATTGCACTAACAAGTACTTTATTGCTTAATTTGGCTTTTATTGAAGGTAACAATTTACGGTCTGGTCGTCGCATTAGCACTTTTATTTGCTAAAATCCCTTTGTGTAATCCTAGAAACGTGAAAAATACATACTTCTTTTATTGCTTTGACCCTACCTCTTCTCTTCTTTACATTAAATCAACTCAACACTTACTCTTAAAATCCTAAACATGCTTGGACTGCACTAATGATTTATCTTGTTTTGACCATCTCTTTCTAACGATTTATCTTTTTGAGGTATGGTTTAAAGTGTTTTGTTTAAATTATAGTAAAAAAACAAATTTGGCCAAATTTAATGTCAAAATCGCAAATAAAGTAAAGTCTTCATAAAAAAAGTTTTTTGGGTAGTCAAACTAACTTGTTTTGGTCATGACTTTGCAGTTACATATCGTAATGACAAATTTTTTTCTTTTTACACTCTAATTTCATCATTCGTTTTGACAAAACCCTTCAAGATGTTCTTTTATATTCAAAAAAATACTAACCTCCGGCATTTTTTAAGCCCCTAGCGATGGGTTGACCTGGACCCAAAAGGTTGGTTTAAAGTTTGGATTTCTGGTCCATATTGGTTGACCATGAATATCTCTTTGATATTCTAAAAATCTTAGGAGCATCCAATGATGTATGTTTTATGATTCATGTCCAACAGATAAAGGGACTCGAACTACTTCATTAGAAGTGATGATATTTGATATTATTGAATCATTAGAACTACTTCAATATCTTTTTTTTTTCCCTATCCAATTTTTGGTTAATCCATATAATATAGTTATTCTATTTTTTTGCTCCCAACCCATACTTTCAATCCTTCACTCCATCTTTTTTAAACGCATTCATAGGCTTGATTTCATATTCAATACACACATACAGTCACAAACAAAAAAGGAAGAGCTTACATCGTAATCCATAAAGGGAAAGTGGAATCTATATCTATATAAAGTCGGTAGTAATATTGGGAATGAAATACATACATGGGTAGTGCATATATAACTATTGAATATCTACTATCACATATACATGTGTTTTTTTATTAATGTAAACCATCGTCATCTTATTTCCTTTGGAACGGATCGGACATTGGAATCATTCTTCTGCGTACACCGTTTAATAGAAAGGATCGGACATTGGAGTTCACGTTTAATACGTAGCTACGGTTATCTAGCTCGACCCACCTAAACTACGTGATTTTTATCTCACATCGATGCAAACAAAGAGATTCATCAAAGCGAATCATCCCAGATCAAGATTTGATGTTTGATTGATTCAATTGCAATTAATTCTAATTTTTGTTAATTATTGAACAGGATGGAATCAAATAGCTATTGTTTAGCATAACATAGTTCTTGTTGTTTCTTCGCATGGCCAAAATGAGTAACAATTATTACCCCAATTATGAATCGTCGTAATTGACTGGGAAAATAATGAAGATGTGTGACATGAATAGGACAAAAGGGGATCATAAGAAAAATTCGAAATTTCCCCCCTTTTTTACAATTCTATAGTGTAATACGGAATATAACAAATATTAATATCGTACTTATATTTCTCTTGCTCTTGTTTTCTTCCTACACTATATCATACATATCGTAAATAAATACATTTATATCAATCATGTAAGCAAGTATCTTGAGATATGCATGAATTAATTATTGGAAAAAGATTCATGGGCTTGCTTAATTTTGAATTTAAATGAATTCAAACCGAAAAAGTGACTCTTTGAATTTCCAAGCATTATTTTATTATTTGTTTGGATGGAAAGCTACTCAATGATGACCTTCCATTGCTAAATGTACTAAAGGAACAAGAATAACAATTACTCAATCATCGCCTAATATGTTCGTAAAAAGTCAAATATTATGTGATAAAGGTTTTGTGAAATCTTCTAAGATGGTAAAAGTATTGGAGTTGCTTAAATCTTTATATCGAAGAAACCCAATCTCTTTTTAGTAAGGCTTGCGTAGATATGTGCCACTGACGTGAGTGAAGCTAAAGCAACAATAGTATTTTTATCATTCGTATGTCAAACTAATTCCACATGAGGTAACTGTATAATTCTTCAAGTTAAAACTGTACCTAACCAGTTAAAAACAAGAACAAATAGGAACAAAGTTACCCAAGGACCATATTCTTCTCCATTTTGAGTTTTGCTCACGTCTTTTGAATGAAATCAAGAACATATCAGAAGAAATTTTGGCCGTCGGTCAGAATAGTTTGTGTATTCCGAACGACTATAGCGGTTGATACTAATAAGATAGCAATTACGATACAAGAAGTTATAAGTACTTGTGCAAGCACTTGGAAACCTCTTATTTGCCAATAGAAATGTTGCCTACCTCCAAACTGAATATCTCGCATATTCCTTTGGTGTGTTGATTGAACATGGTAGAACATTCGTAGAAACCTCTGATATAAATGGAACTTAAGATGCAGTTATTTTGATTAAACCATTTCTTTTTCTACTCAGCTACGTAATTTAATCATATATTTCGAGTACTAAATTAATTAATGAATTAACCACATAATATATCATACATCTTTAATTTTTTCTATTAGGTCACTTCGTGCTCTAAATCCAAAAAGCTATCCCACAAAGCAGCCGAATGAAAGCAAAGTCGACTATAACCCTTCCAAGCTAACTATGCAAGTTCGAGTCGCTTTATCTGCTAGATATGAATATACATACATCCTTGGATCCTCCTAGGATTTCTAGATCATCAAAGACATATTCAAGGTCAACCAATATGGACCGAAAATCTAAATTTGAAACCAACCTTTTGGGTCTAGGTCAACACATCACTAGGAGGAGCTTAGAAAATGCGAAAGGTCAGTTGGTCCTGGAGTCAAAAGCCAATTTGGATAAGATTGTCATTGATTGTGAAATAATTAGAGGTAGTCCGAAAAAAAATCAATGATTTGTGAAATCAATTAGAGTGTTTAAAAAGTTATTATGCGGCATTACAGAGAGACCCTCGTTCAATCTTTAATTTTCATCTTCATCTTCATCTTCATCTTCGTCAAAAACAACTTTTTAGAAATGGATTTGATCTCAATGTTAATCTTATGCATTCTACAAAATCGGTGTGTATACTATTTTGTCATCATCCCATGCTTGATAACGAAGAGATACAAACACTCCAATTTTGGCCTAGTTGTCTTGTCTCAATCAATTGTCATATTTCAAAAAACAAGTTGCCCAAAGTCATTTTCAACAAACTCTCTATTTTCACTATTTTTTGCATATAAAATTTCCTAATGGTTTTAGTCCAAAAGAATGATGAATATCTTTCAAACATGAAAAAAATAAGTCATTTAGATGTCTAAACACAAATTTATGACCAAAACAAGTAGGTTTGACTACCTAAAAAACTTGTTTTAAGGTAAATTTGATTTAGTTCTGATTTTGACATTCAAATTTACCAAATTTGTTGTCTTACTACAATTTAAACAGAACCTGTTAAACAATACCTCAAAAGGATGCATGATTAGAAAGATATGGTCAAAACAAATTAACTTGTTAGTGCAGTCCAAGCATGTCTATGATTTTAGGAATGAAATGTCGAGTTGCTATTTTTCACGTTTCTAGGATTACGCAAAGGGATTAGCAAATAAAAGTGCTAATGCGACGATCAGGCCATAAATTGTTAAAGCTTCCATAAAAAGCACATTAAGCAATAAAGTACATTGTATTTTACCTTTTGTTTCTTGTTGACCAGTGATACCCTTCAATGGCTTGACCCGCAAGAGTATCTTGACCGACTCTACGTCCAATAGAAGTAAGTTCTATGGCAAATCTAGCAGCAAACTATTATGAATCATCGTAATTGACTGGGAAAATAAACTTGTACAACATGAATGGGACAAAGGAGATCTTAGAAAAAATTGGGAATTCCCTTTTTTTACAATTCCGTAGTGTAATACATAATACAATAAATATTAAAATTGTACATATATTTCTCTTGCTCTTGTTTTCTTCATACACTATATAATACATATCGTATATAAGCCTATTTATATAATACATGTTCCACAAGCAGGTCTAATTATTGCAATAAGATTCATGGGCTTAATTTTGAATTTTAATCAATTCAAAAAGAAAAAGTGACTAAAAATTATAGAATCATTTTATTATTTATTTGGTTGAAAAGTTACTCAATGATGACCTTCCAAGGCTAAGTGTACTAAAGAAACGAGAACAATAATTACTAATTGATTGGCCAATATATTCCTAAAAAGTCGAAAACTAAGTGATAAAGCTTTTGTGAAATCTTCTAAGACATTAATTGGTATAGAAGATGGGACGTTGCACGCCCAATTCCAGTGAAACTGGTTCGACCGTTTGAGGAGCGGCTGTCATGGTTGACCGTTTGAGGAGCGGCAGTAAAAGGCAACCTTGTCTGCCTGAGGGTGAGATGAAAACTTAGCACCAACTTCTAGGCCTGGCAGACTACCAGATCAGATCATGTTTACAACATACTCGAATTTCAAGCGAAGAAACCTTTCACAACAATGATCAGCAGATCCTATCAGCGACCCAACTTTCATACTGACTTGTAACGAGTAGTAAATAGAAGTGGGAATTTTCAGCAACTACAAGAGGATCTCACAGGTGCAGACATTGATTTCATCAAACAGATTGTAACACATCAATTTTAAAACTCAGATAACAAATGGATTGGCCAGTCAATCTCAGGCATGAAACTTTTAGCAATAGATTGACCAGTGAATCTGACATCGTGCCCCCTAGAGTTTAAACAGTAAATGGATTTTCAAGCGTAAGATGAGTTGATTTCTGTTTGAGAAAAACAAGTTCAATCTTCTGAATCGTGATTCAGAAGGAAATGAATCAGTACGGAATTAACCTCCACAACAAATCCAAACCATAGGCTGAGTATTATACCAACCCCGATTTGTTTGTTTTTTTTTAATCAAAACTGGAGATCCGATGATGTATATGTAATAAGCAGAAACGAAATGAAATGCTGCCATAGTCATTATGATGAAAATATATATGAAAACGATCTCAAGTACAAGAAGAAACGTAGTAATAGCAACCAATAAAAAAAATGGGGAATCAGGATACGATGGGTTATCAAAAGAAGGATGAAATCAACAAACAATCAATGGATGAAGAACAGACTATTCATGACAGGACAATAAAAAAAATAAATAAAATAATGAACAATCGAAAGAGAGATAAAACTGACAGCTAATCAAATGATGGAAAATATGCTTACCCACAACAGAACAACAAAAATGACATCAATAGACAACCAAAACTTGCTATTCACGATAAGACAGTAGATCGAAAATGCAATGAACCGTTGGAAGAAAAATGAACTTGACGGATAATCAAATGAAAATAGGAACTCAAAATTCAAATGACAGAGAAAACGTAGACCAACCATCAAGAGACTGGGCATAGAAGAAAAACAGGTGCAAATCATAATGGTGACAGGTATGACAATGATAGAACTATCAAATCTACAGGATCAAGCATGGGGGTCCAATTTATAATGAAAACATATGACGCAATTGTATGAACTAGCAAATAAATAACCGGGAATATAGTCGGTGGGGAGGGCTGATGCTGAAATTAGTAAAATGTCGATCATAAGGAAAATTTACTTCCGAAGTATGGAAAATAAGGATTTAGCGGGAATCGAGATGAACGCCATAGGTAACTTAGGACGATACGCTGAGGTAGATCATAATCAACCAAGATACAAGGGATAATCATATATATAATGCAATTAGATGAATAAAATTAAACAGACTACCATACCAAAAGCCATCAGAAACATAGTGTCAAAATATAGGAATAAAAAAAAAATAAGGAAATCATAAAATGAGAAAAAAAAAGAAATATGGTGTAGGAATATGAACATTCCGTTAATTTTGCACGAATGTGGATTGAGATTGCCACAAGCAATTCAAAACCACAAAAGGTGCTTTCACATAGCAATAAACAGGAAAAGGGGAATCGTTGATTACTCTGGTTTCGTTGGGATCCTGAGAGGAGCCTTCTTCAGGGATTCAGAGGGGAATTCTGTGGCTTATTGAAGTTCTGAAGGGTGGACATGGAGCCTTCCTTCGTTCCGCGATCGAGACCTTCTATTGCTGAAGGAGAGGAGATTTGAGAGGAGAGGAGAAGTAGAAGCGTAAGGATAAAGGTGTTAATCGGATTCCTCGCATTCCCCTTGCATGCCCCTTTTAAAGAGGAAGATGAAGGTTCGGGAAGGGGCGGAAGACAGTTGAGCGTCGATGGCTGAGATGGAGCGATCATCAATCCAAAGTCATTTTAATGTCAAATCACACAGTTATAACCAAAACAAATCGGTTTTGACTTCTCAAAAAACGTTTTTTTACTAAAAGTTTACTTTTATTCTTATTTTGACTTTCAACCAAACACATTAAACCATACCTCAAAAGGCTGCATGATATGGTCAAAACAAGTTAACTTATTATTAGTACGGTCCAAGCATCTCTGTCTCGAATTGTAGGAGTGAAGTGTTGTGTTGATATAATTTAAAAAGAAAAGAGGCAGGGCAAAATAAATAAAAGAAGTATGTATTTTTTACGTTTATAGGATTACACAAAGGGATTAGCAAATAAAAGCCAGACTAGCGATACCGTCTATGGCTTATTGTTGTGCAATAAAGTACCTCATATTTTACAGTATGCTTGTGGTTGACAAGTGATACCTTCTATGGATTGTCCCGCAGTAGTAGCTTGACCGACTCTGGGTCCAATACAAGCAAGTAATATGGCCAATCCAGCAACAATAACGAAAGGAGCAGAAATTAAATAAACCAATAAATTATTATATATTACTAAATTAGTATACTTAATTAATGTTATTTATATATTGATAATATTAATTAGTTACATTAGTATTTCATATTCCATCACTAAGATCCGTACAACTAAACTAAGAACTCCCAACCGAAATAGAGAAGTGATGATATTTGATATTATTGAATCATCAAGATTACTTCAATATCTCATTTTTATTCCCAAGATTTTGTAAATCCATATAATATAGTTCTTCTATTTCTTTTTAACAAACCCATTCTTTCAAATCTTCTCTCCTTCATCTTCTTTAAACGAATTCATAGGCATGACTTCATATTCAATCCACACAAACAGTCACAGACAGAAAACAAAGAGCTTATATCGTAATCCATATAGAGAAAGTAGAATTTATGTCCATATTACATTGGTAGTAGTATGGAGAATGAAATAATATACATAGGTAGTCCATATATAACTTTTGAATGTCTACTATCACATATACATATACATCATCTTATTTCTTTTGAATCGGATTGGACCCTCGGATCATTCTTCAAAGCAAACACTGGAGTTTACGTATAATATGTAAATACGACTATCTAGCTTGACCCATGTAAACTACGTGATTTTCACTTGTCTTTATCATTATCTCACATCGATTCGAACAAAGCGATTCATCAAAGCGAACTATATCAAGTAATATGTGAACCATTTCACATATAAAGCAACAGTTTAGCATAACATAGTTCTTGTTGTTTCATCACACGTACCATTGAAGGTATCGCTATTCAACTAGAAGCAGATGGTAAAATATGAGGTATTTTATTGCTTATTCTGGCTTTTATGGTCGTGGCATTATCATTTTTATTTTCTAATCCGTTTCTGTAATACTAGAAACATGAAAAATACATGCTTCTTTTATTGGTTTGACCCTGCATCTTCTCTTCTTTAAATTATATCAACTCAACACTTCACTCCTAAAATCCTAGACATGCTTGGACTGCACTAACAAGTTAACTTGTTTTGACCATATCTTTCTAATCATCCATCATTTTGAGGTGTGGTTTAATGCATTGAATTTAAATTATATTAAAAACAAATTTGGCAAATTTGAATGTCAAAATCAGAATTTAATTAAAATTTCCTAAAACAAGTTTTTTGGGTAGTCAAACCGATATGTGTGGGTCATAACTTGGTACGAAATGACAATTTTTTTTCATGTTTCAAAGATAAAACTTTTGAAATATAACTATTGACACAAGACAACTATGCCAAAATTGGGATGTTTTACATATAGTATTTCCTTGTTATCAAGGATGTGAAGCTCTCTCGACAAATAGACAGACTGATTTTGTAGATTGGATAAGATAAACATTGAGATCAAATCTATTACTAAAAAGTTGTTTTTGACGAAGATGAATGTGAAAGTATGAATAAGCAACTTAAAGTATGTACACAACTTAACACGATGGTCTCTCTATGATGCCTCATAATCAGTTTTCAGATACTATAATAGATTTCACAAATCATTAATCCTAGGGTGGACCACCTCTAATGCTCGGCCATCCAAATTAATTTTGACTCTAATACTGACTAACCTTGGGCATTTTTTAAGCCCCTAGTGATGGGTCGACCTGGACCTCAAAGGTTGATTTCAAATTTACATTTCGGGTCCATATTGGTTGACCTTGAATATCTCTTGGATGATCCAGAAATCATAGGAGGATCCAATGATGTATGTATTATGATTCATATCGAGCAGGTAAAGGGACTCGAACCCACATCGTAACTTGGAAGGCTAGCGTCATAGTCCACGTCGATTCATCATTTTTAACATGCTTAATTCAAATCCCAACAAGAAACTTTGGTTTCATTCAGCTCCTTTATGGAATATGGATAAATTCAAGGATTTAGTGCTCAAATGACATAAACGAAAAAATTTATGATGTGTGATATACTACGCGTGGTTAATTCATTTATTAATTTAGTACCCAGAATATATGATTAAGTTAGGAGATTAGAAAAAGAAATGGTTGAATCAAAATAATTCCTTCTTAAGTTCCATTTCAATCTGAGGGTACTACGAATGTTCTACCATGTTCGATCAACACACTAAAGGGTTATGCAAAATATTCAGTGTGGAAGTAGGTAACATTTCTAATGGCAAATCAGAGGTTTCCAAGTTCTTATAACTTCTTGTGTCGTAATTGCTCTCATATTAGATCACCCTCTATAGTCGTTCAGAGTACACAAACGATTTTGACCGACGACCAAAATTTCTTCTGATATGTTCTTGTTTTCATTAAAAACATAGGCAAAACTCGTAATGGAGAAGAATATCGTAATTGTTTTCTTTTATTTGAACTCCATTCATGTTTATTTTTGTTTTTAACTGGTCAGGTGTGCTTTTACCATAGAGAATCATACAGTTACCTCATATAAATACTACTGTTGGTTTAGCTTTACTCATGTCAATCGCACATTTCTATGCAGTCCTTTCTAAAAATGGACAGGGTTATTTCGGTAAATATATTCAACCGACTCCAATACTTTCACCAATTAATGTCTTAGAAGATTTCACAAACCTTTATAACTTGGTTTTTGAATTTTCAGGAATATATTAGCGGATGAATTAGTAATTGTTGTTCTTGTTTCTTCAGGACACTTAGTATCCATGGAAGGGCATCATTGACTAGCTTTTCATCCAAATAAATTATAAAATAATGCTTTAATTTTCAGAATCGCATTTCCTAAGATCCCCTTTGTCCTATTCATGTCATACATCTCCTTTATTTTCCCAGTCAATTACGACAACTCATAATTGTGGTAATAATTGTAACTCTGTTGGGGCGTGCGACGAAACAATTGGAACTATGTTTTGTGAAACCGCTGCTATTTCATTCCTTTCTATTCAACAATTAACCAAAATTGGAATTAATTGCAATTGAATCAATCAATCATCAAATCTAGATATGTGATGATTGTCTTTGATGAATCGCATCGTTTGAATCCTTGTCAGATAATGATAAAGACTAGTAAAAATCAAATAGGGTACTTGGGTCGAGCTAGATAGCATAGCTACACATTATACGTGAACTTCGGTGTATGCTTTGAAGAATGATTCCTTGGTCCGATCCCATTTAATTGAAATAAGATGACGATGGTTTACATTATTGAAGAAACACTTGTATATGTAACAGTTGATATTCAATAGTTATATATAGACTACCCATGTATATTATTACATTCCCTGTATTACTACCGACTTTATATAGGTATAGATTCCACTCTCTATATGGATTACGATATGAGCCTTTTTTTCTATCTGTGACTGTATATGTGAATTGAATAGAAAGTCAAGCATACGAATGCGTTTAAAAAAGATGAATGAGAGAAGAATTGGAAGTTTTGGAGCAAAGAAATAGAAGCACTATGTTATATGGATATACAAAAACTCGAATAGGGAATAAAAACGAGATATCGAAGTAGTTCTGATGATTCAGTAATATCAAATATCATCCCTTCTCAAATTAGTTTGGGAGTTCATAGTTTAGTTGGATGGAATATGAAATACTAAGTAATGCAACTAATTAATATCATAAATATATAAATAACATTGATTAAACAAACTAATTAAGTAAGATATAATAATTCATTTGTTTATTTGATTATATCATTAACTATTTATTCTTCCTTTTTTTGTGAATTCCCTAATTTCTGCTGCATCAGTCAGGGTTCTCCTGCGGGCCAAGCCATAGAAGGTATCACAAGTCAACCAGAAGCAGATGGAAAAATACAAAGTACTTTATTGCTTAATCTGTTTTTTATGAAAGCTTTAACAGTTTACGGCATGGTCGTGGCATTAGCACTTTTATTTGCTAATCCCATTGTGTAATTCGAGAAACGTAAAAAATACGCACTATCTTTATTGCTTTGGCCTTGCCTCTTGTCTTCATTAAATTATATCAGTTCAACACTTCACTCCTACAATCCCATACAGACATGATAGGACTGTACTGACAAAACTTGTTTCGACTGTATCTTTCTAATCATGCATGCTTTTGATATATGGTTTAATGCGTTTAGTTTAAATAGCAAATAAACAAATTTGGCAAATTTGAATGTCAAAATCAAAACTAAAGCCAAATTTACATTAAAACAAGTTTTTTAGGTAGTCAAACCGACTTGTTTTATTTATAACTTTATGCTTAGACGTCTAAATGACTTATTTTTTTCATATTTGAAAGATATTCTTCATTCTTTTGAACTAAAACCATTAGGATGTTGTTTTATATGCAAAAAATAGTGAAAATAGAGAGTACGTCGAAAATGACTATGGCCAACTTGTTTTTTGAAATATGACCACAAAAATTTCATAGGGATCTAAGAAAAAAACAAAAAAAAAATCTGTTTTTTAACGGTCTGGGGGGGTGGAAACAAAAAATTTGCTTTGAAGAATGATCCGAGTGTCTAATCCAATTCAAAAGAAATAAGATGATGGTTTAGACTATGGAAGAAACATATGTATATGTGATAGTAGACATTCAATAGTTATATTATTTCATTCCCCATACTACCAATGTAATATGGACATAAATTCTACTTTCTCTATATGGATTACGATATAAGCTCTTTGTTTTCTGTCTGTGACTGTTTGTGTGGATTGAATATGAAGTCATGCCTATGAATTCGTTTAAAGAAGATGAAGGAGAGAAGAATTGAAAGAATGGGTTTGGAAAAAAGAAATAGAAGAACTATATTATATGGATTTACAAAATCTTGAGAATAAAAATGAGATATTGAAGTAATCTTGATGATTCAGTAATATCAAATATCATCACTTCTCTATTTCGGTTGGGAGTTCTTAGTTTAGTTGTACGGATCTTAGTGATGGAATATGAAATACTAAGTAATGTAACTAATTAATATTATCAATATATAAATAACAATAATTAAGTATACTAATTTAGTAATATATAATAATTTATTGGTTTATTTAATTTCTGCTGCTTTCGTTATTGTTGCTGGATTGGCCATATTACTTGCTTGTATTGGACCCAGAGTCGGTCAAGCTACTACTGCGAGACAATCCATAGAAGGTATCGCTTGTCAACCACAAGCATACTGTAAAATATGAGTTACTTTATTGCACAACAATAAGCCATAGACGGTATCTCTAGTCTGGCTTTTATCTGCTAATCCCTTTGTGTAATCCTAGAAACGTGAAAAATACGTACTTCTTTTATTTATTTTGCCCTGCCTCTTTTCTTCTTTAAATTATACCAACTCAACACTTCACTCCTACAATTCGAGACAGACATGCTTGGACCGTACTAATAATTTAACTTGTTTTGATCATATCATGCTGCCTTTTGAGGTATGGTTTAATGTGTTTGGTTGAAAGACAAAATAAGAATAAAAGTAAACTTTTCGTAAAAAAATGTTTTTTGAGAAGTCAAAACCGATTTGTTTTGGTCATAACTTTGTGATTTGACATCAAAATAATAACTAATTTTTTCATCTTTGAAAGATATTCATCATTGTTTTGGACAAAACCTTTAGGATGATGTTTTATATGCAAAAAATATTGTGAAAATGAAGACTATGTCGAAAACGACTCTGGGCATGTTTTTTGAAATTTGAGCATTGACACAAGACTACTACGCCACAATCGGGTGGGGGGGGGGGTGTTTACATACTGCATCTCTTTGTTATGAAGCATATGATGCTCTGTTAATAACAAAGAAGTAGACACATGTATCTCTTTGTTATGAAGCATATGATGCTCTGTTAATAACAAAGAAGTAGACACACCGATTTTGTAGATTAGATAAAATTAACATTGAGATCAAATCCATTTCTAAAAAGTTTCTTTTGACGAAGATGAAGGTAAAAGTATGAATAAGCAGCTTAAAGCATGTACTCACCTTAACTCGGTGGTCTCTCTATGATGCTTCATAATCAGTTTTTAGATATTGGAATTGATTTCACAAATCATTGATCCTAGGTTGGACGACGACTATTGCTCGACCATCCAAATTGCCTTTTGACTCTATTACCAACTGACCATGGGCATTTTTTAAACCCCTAGTGACGGATCGACTTGGACCCTAAAGGTTGGTTTCAAATTTAGATTTGTGATCCATATTGGTTGACCTTGAATATCTCTTGGATGATCCAGCAATCATAGGAGGATCCAATGATGTATGTATATTCATATCGAGCGGGTAAACGGACTCGAACCCGCATCCGAACTTGGAAGGCTAGGGTTATATTCGACGTCGATTCATCATTTTTAATGTCCATAATTGAAAATCGAACATGAAACTTTGGTTTCATTGAATATGGATAAATTCAAGGATTTAGGTCTCAAAGTGACATAAATGAAAAAATTTACGATGTGTGATATATTACGTTGTTAATTCATTAATTAATTTAGTACCCAGAATATATGATTAAATTAGGTAGGAGAGAAGAAACAGAAATGGTTGAATCAAAATAATTCCTTCTTAACTTTCATTTTTGTCAGATGGTAAAACAAATGTTCGACCATGTTCGATCAACACGCAAAAGGGTCATGCGAAATATTCGGTGCGAAAGTAGGTAACATTTCTATTGGCAAATAAGGGGTTTCCAAGAGCATGCCCAAGTACTTATAACTTCTTGGGTCATAATTGCTATCTTATTAGGTTCAGCCCGTATAGCCCTTCAGATTCCACAAACTATTCTGACTTACGGCCAGAATTTTTTCTAAAATGTTGTTGATTTTATTCAAGATGTGAGGAAAACTCAAAATGGAGAAGAATATGGTCCTCTGGTTCCTTTTATTGGAACTCTATTCCGTATTGTTTTCGTTTCTAACTAGTCAGGTGCGCTTAAAACCTTAGAGAATCAAACAACTACCTCAAGGGGAGTTAGTTGTACCTACGAATGATATAAATACCACTATTGCTTTAGCTTTACTGAGGTCAATGTCATATTTCTATGCATGACTTTCTAATCGACTAATGACTTTGTGTTTAAACATATTAATGACTTATTTTTTAATGTTTGAAAGATATTCATCATTCTTTTGGACAAAAACCTTTAGGATGTTTTATATGCAAAAAATATAGTGAAATTAGAGAGTATGTCAAAAATGAGTTTGGCCAAAATTGGGGTGTTTACATTGTATCTCTTCGTTATCAAGCATGAGATGATGACAAAAAAATAGACACACCGATTTTGAAGAATGGATAAGATTAACATTGAGATCAAATCTATTTCTAAAAAGTTGTTTTTGACGAAGATGAAGATGAAAGTATGAATAAGCAGCTTAAAGCATATATGCAACTTAACACAAGGGTCTCTTTAAGATGCCTCAAGATCAGTTTTTAAACACTCTATTTCACTTCACAAATCATTGATAATTTGCCGGACCACCTCTGATCATTTCACAATCAATGTCAATCTTATCCAAATTGCCATTTGACTCCAGGACCAACTCACCTTTGGCATTTTTAAGCCCCTAGTGATGGGTCGATCTCGACCATAAAGGCTGGCTCCAAATTTAGATTTTAGGAGCGAAGTGTTAGTTGGATGGATCTTAGTGATGCAATATGATATACTAAGTAATGCGATAAATTAATATTATAAATATATGAATAACATTAAATAAAAGCACTAATTAAGTAATCTATTATAGTTCATTTGTTTATTTGATTATAACACTAAACATTTTATCATTTTTTTGTTCTGAGGAGCTTAATACGAATCCCCTAATTTCTAATGCATTAGTCAGGGTACTTATGCGGGCCAAGCCGTTGAAGGTATCGCAAGTCAACTAGAAGCAGAGGGTAAAATACAGGGTACTTTATTGCTTAATCTGGCTTTATGGAAGCTTTAACAGTTTACGACATGGTCGTGGCTTTAGCACTTTTATTTGCTAATCCTTTTGATCCGAGAAACGTGAAAACATGAAAAATACATCCTTTTATTGCTTTGGCCCCGCCTCTTGTCTTCTTTAAATTATATCAGCTTAACACTTCACTCCTATAATCCTAGAGAGAGACAGATTGGATGCTTTGGCCCTGCCTCGTCTTCATTCTAATCATGCTTGCTTCTGATGTATGGCTTAATACGTTTAGTTTAAATTATAGTAAAATAAACAAATTTGGCCAATTCAAATGTTTTGTCAGAATTAAAGTAAAATCTTCCTAAAAACAAGTTTTTTGGGGAGTCAAACTGACTTGTTTTGGTTATAATTTTGTGCCTAGACATCAAAATGACTTAGTTTTTTTCATTTTTGAAAGATAAACATCATTCTTTTGGACAAAAATCTTTCGGATGTTGTTTTATATGCAAAAAATATAGTGAACCTAGAGTATGTCGAAAATGACTCTGAGAAACATGTTTTTTGAAATATGACCATTGACACAAGACTACTAGTCCAAAATAGGGGTGTTTCAAATTGTATCCCTTTGTTATCAAGCTTGTGAAGATGACAAAAAAGTAGACACATCGATTTTGTAGAATGGATACGATTAGCATTGAGATCAAATCCATTTCTAAAAAGTTGTTTTTGACAAAGATTAAGATGAAAGTATGAATAAGCAGCTTAAAAGCATGTATGCAACTTAACACGAGGGTCTCTCTATCATATTCAGATTTTCAACACTTTAATTGATTTCACAAATCATTGATCCTATGCTGGATCACCCCTAATCATTTCGCAATCAATGTTGTTCTTTGACTTTTCAGGAATATATTTTCCGATGAATTAGTGACCAGATTAAACCAACTCCAATACTTTTACCAATTAAGTCAAACAGTTACCTCATGGGGAGTTAGTTGCACCTACGAATGATATAAATACTACTGTTGTTTTAGCTTAACTCATGTCAGTGGCACATTTCTGTTCTGGCCTTTCTAGAAAGGGACTGGGATATTTCGGTAAATATATTCAACAAACTCCAATACTTTCACCAATTAATGTCTTAGAAGATTTCACAAAACCATTATCACTTAGTTTTTGACTTTTGAGGAATATATTGGTCGATGAATTAGTAATTATTGCACTTGTTTCTTTAGTACACTTAGCTATGGAAGGTCATCACTGAGTTGCTTTCCATCAAAATAAATAATAAAATAATGCTTTGAATTTCAAAGAGTCGCTTTTTCTGTTTGAATTGATTTAAATTCAAAATTAAGTAAGGCCATGAATCTTATTCTAATAATGAATTCATGCATAGCTCAAGATACTTACTTGAGAAACATGATTGATATAAATGTAATTAGTTACGATATGTATGATATAGTGTAGGAAGAAAACAAGAGCAAGAGAAATATATGTACGATATTAATATTTGTTATATTATGTATTGCACTACAGAATTGTAAAAAAAGGGAGAAATTTCTAATTTTTCTTAAGATCTCCTTTATTTTGTCATATTCATGTCACACATCTCCTTTATTTTCCCAGTCAATTACGACGATTCATAATTGGGGTAATAATTGTTACTTGTTTTGGGCGTGCGACGAAACAACAAGAACTATGTTATGCGAAACCGTAGCTATTTCATTCCATCATATGCAACAATTAACAAAAATTGGAATTAATTGTAATTGGATCAATAATAATCAAATCTTGATCTGGGATGATTCACTTTGATGAATCTCTTTGTTTGCATCAATGTGATAAAAATCACGTAGTTTAGGTGGGTCAAGTTAGATAGCCATAGCTACATATTATACATGAACTCCGGTGTATGCTTAGAAGAATGATTCCAAGGTCCGAACCGATTCAAAAGAAATAAGATGATGATGGTTTACATTATGGAAGAAACCCATGTATATATGTGATAGTAGATATTCAATAGTTATATATGGACTACCCATGTATATTATTTCATTCCCCATGTTACTACCGACTTTATATAGATATAAATTCCACTTTCTCCATATCGATTACGTATAAGCTCTTCATTTTCTGTCCGACTGTATGTGTGAATTGAATATGAAATCAAGCCTATGAATGCATTTAAAGAAGATGGAGCGAAGGATTGAAAGAATGGGTTCAAAGCAAAAAAATTGAATCACTTTATTATATGCATTTACAAAAACTTGGATAGGAAAAAAAATGAGATATTGGGGTAGTTCTCATGATTCACTATTATCAAATATCATCACTTTTCAAATTAGGTTCGGAGTTCTTAGTTTAGATGTATGGATCCTTGTGATGGAATATGAAATACTGAGTAATGTAACTAATTAATATTATAAATATGTAAAAAACATTAATAAAGTACACTAATTAATCACGTAATATATCATACATCATAAATTTTTTTGTTGAGGTCACTTTGCGCACTAAATTCTGGAATCTATCTGTATTCCATAAAGGAGCCGAATAAAACTAAAGTTTCATGTTCGGTTTTGAGTTATAGATGTTAAATATGATGAACCGACGACTATAACTCGAGCCTTCCCAGCTAACATGCGGGTTCGAGTCCCTTTATTCGCTCAAATCTAATAAAACATACATCATTGGATCCTGCTAAGATTTCTAGATGATCCAAGAGATATTCAAGGTCAACTAATATGGACCAAAAATCTAAATTTGAAACCAACCTTTAGGGTCCTGGTCGACCTATCACGTGGAGCTTAAAAAATGATAAAGGTCAGTTGGTCCTAGAGTCAAAAGGCATATTGGATAAGACTTACATTGATTGTGAAATGATTAGAGGCGGTCCATCCAAGTATCAATGATTTGTGAAATCAATTAGAGTGTTTAAAAACTGATTATGAGGCATCACAGAGAGACCCTCGTGTTAAGTTGCATACATGCTTTAAGCTGCTTAATTCATACTTTCATCTTAATCTTCGTCAAAAACAACTTTTTAGAAATATATTTGATATCAATGTCAATCTTATCCATTCTAGAAAATCGGTGTGTCTACTTTTTTGTCATCATCTCATGTTTGATAACGAAGATATACAATATGTAAACACTCAATTTTGGTCCAGTAATCTTGTGTCAATTGTCATATTTCAAAAAACAGGTTGCACAGAGTTATTTTTGACATACTCTCTATTTTCACAAGCACAAAATTATAACCAAAACAATTCGATCTGACTCCCTAAAAAACTTGTTTTTAGGTAAATTTGACTTTAGTTTTGATTTTGACATTCAAATTTGCCAAATTTGTTTTCTTACTATAATTTAAACTAAACGCATTAAACCATACCTCAAAAGGCTGCATGATTAGAAAGATATGGTCAAAAGAAGTCAATTTGTTAGTGAGAACCAAGCATGTCTAGGATTTTAGGAGCGAAGTGTTGAGCTGATATAATTTAAAGAAGAGAAGAGGAAGTGTGTCAAAGCAGTTAGGATTACCCAAATAAATCGTTTCTAAAAAGTATTTTTTACGTTTTCACGTTTCTAAGAATTAGCAAATAAATGTGCTACTGCGACAACCAGGCCATAAATTATTAAAGCTTCTATAAAAGGTAGATTAAGCAATAAAGTACATCGTATTTTACCCTCTACGTTGCGCCCCCCAAATGAGTAAGTTCTATGGCCAATCTAGCAGCAACTTAGAAGCAGTCTTGTTGCTACGTTGCGCCCCCCAAATGAGTAAGAATTATTACCCCAATTATGAATCGTCGTAATTGATTGGGAAAACAAAAGAGATGTACAACATGAATAGGACAAAGGTGATCTTAGGAAAAAATGAGAAATTTGTCCCATTTTAGAATTCCGTAGTGTAATATGTAATATCATAAATATTAATATCATACATATATTTCTCTTGCTCTTGTTTTCTTCCTAACAATATCATACATATCGTAAATAAACATATTTATATCACTCATGTTCCACAAGTAGGTATTTTGAGCTACGCATGAATTAATTATTGCAATAAGATTCACGGGCTTACTTAATTTTGAATTTTAATCAATTCAAAAGGAAAAAGCGACTCTGAAAATTAAATTATTATTTATTTGGATGAAAAGCTACTCAATTACATGGCTAAATGTACTAACGAAACAAGAACAACAATTACAAATTCATTGAAAAGTCAAAAAACAAAGTGATATAGGTTTTGTGAAATCTTCTAAGACATTAATTGTTTAAAGTATTGGAGTTGGTTGAATCAATTTACCGAAATAACCCAGTCATGAGTAAAGCAAAAGCAACAATAGTATTTATATCATTCGTAGGTGCAACTAACTCTCCAAGAGGTAACTGTTTTATTCTCCAAGGTAAAAGCACACCTGACCATTTAGAAAAAAGAAAAACAAATAGGAACAAAGTTCCAATAAATGGAACCCAAGGACCATATTCTTCTCCATTTTGAGTTTTGCTCACATCTTGAATGAAATCCAAAACATATCAAAAGAAATTGTGGTTGTGGGTGAGAATAGTTTGTGGATTCCGAACGGCTATACCGACTCAACCTAAAAAGATAGCAATTACGACCCAAGAAATTATAAGTTCTTGGGCATGCACTTAGCGGAAACCACTTATTTGCCATAGAAATGTTGCCTACTTTTGCACCGAATATCTCACATAACCCTTTAATGTGTTGAACGAACATGGTAGAACATTCGTAGTACCCTCTGACAGAAATGGAACTTAAGAAGGAATTTTGATTCAACCATTTTTTCTACTCTCCTACCTTATTTAGTCATATATTTTGGGTATTAAATTAATTAATGAATTAACCACGTAATATATCATACATCGTAAAATTTTTCGATTAGGTAACTTCGTTCCCTAAATCCAGGAAGCTATCCATATTCCATAAAGGAGACGAATGAAACTAAAGTTTCATGTTCGGTTTTGAATTATAGACGTTAAAAATGATGAATCGACGTCGGCTATAACCCAAGCCTTCCAAGCTAACGATGTAATTCGAGTCCCTTTATCCACTCGATATGAATCATAATACATACATCATTGGATCCTCCTAAGATTTCTAGATGATCCAAGAGATATTCAAGGTCAACCAATATGGATCAGAAATCTAAATTTGAAACCAACCTTTAGGGTCAAGGTCGACCCATCACTAGGGGCTTAAAAAATGCCAAAGTCAGTTGGTCCTGGTGCCATTGATTGACATTGATTGTGAAATGATTAGAGGTGGTCCAGCAAAGGATCAATGATGTGTGAAATCAATTAGAGTGTTTAAAAAATGGATATGAGGCAGATCACATATATCCATGATTGAATCACTATGACTTTTTTTTTGACAGCCTTAGAACATATAAACAACATCCTAAAGGTTTTAGTCCAAAAGAATGATGAATATCTTTTAAACATGAAAAACATAAGTCATTTAGATGTCTAAGCATAAAGTTATAACCAAAACAAGTCGGTTTGACTACCTAAAAAACTTGTTTTAAGGTAAATTTGGCTTTACTTTTGATTTTTGACGTTCAAATTTGCCAAATTTTTTTATTTGCTGTTTAAACTAAACGCATTAAACCATACATCAAAAGCATGCATGATTAGAAAGATACGGTCAAAACATGTTTTGTTAGTGCAGTCCTATCATGTCTGTATGTGTTTGTAGGAGTGAAGTGTTGAGCTGATATAATTTAATGAAGACAAGAGGCAAGGCCAAAGCAATAAAGATAGTGCGCATTTTTTACATTTCTCGAATTACACAATGGGATTAGCAAATAAAAGTGCTAATGCCACGACCATGCCGTAAACTGTTAAAGCTTTCATAAAAAACAGATTAAGCAATAAAGTACTTTGTATTTTTCCATCTGCTTCTGGTTGACTTGTGATACCTTCTATGGCTTGGCCCGCAGGAGTACCCTGACTGATGCAGCAGAAATTAGGGAATTCACAAAAAAAAGAAGAAGAAATAGTTAATGATATAATCAAATAAACAAATGAATTATTATATCTTACTTAATTAGTTTGTTTAATCAATGTTATTTATATATTTATGATATTAATTAGTTGCATTACTTAGTATTTCATATTCCATCCAACTAAACTATGAACTCCCAAACTAATTTGAGAAGGGATGATATTTGATATTACTGAATCATCAGAACTACTTCGATATCTCGTTTTTATTCCCTATTCGAGTTTTTGTATATCCATATAACATAGTGCTTCTATTTCTTTGCTCCAAAACTTCCAATTCTTCTCTCATTCATCTTTTTTAAACGCATTCGTAGGCTTGACTTTCTATTCAATTCACATATATAGTCACAGACAGAAAAAAAATGCTTATATCGTAATCCATATAGAGAGTGGAATCTATACCTATATAAAGTCGGTCGTAATACAGGGAATGTAATAATATACATGGGTAGTCTATATATAACTATTGAATATCAACTGTTACATATACAAGTGTTTCTTCAATAATGTAAACCATCGTCATCTTATTTCAATTAAATGGGATCGGACCATGGAATCATTCTTCAAAGCATACCCCGGAGTTCACGTCTAATGTGTATCTAGCTCGACCCAAGTACCCTGCATGATTTTTACTAGTCTTTATCATTATCTGACAATGATTCAAACGCTGCGATTCATCAAAGCCAATCATCACATATCAAGATTTGATGATTGATTGATTCAATTGCAATTAATTCCAATTTTGGTTAATTGTTGAATAGAATGGAATGAAATAGCAGCGGTTTCGCAAAACATAGTTCCAATTGTTTTGTCGCACGCCCCAATAAAGGAGATTTATGACATAAATATGACAAAGGGGATCTTAGGAAATGCGATTCTGAAAATTAAAGCATTATTTTATAATTTATTTGGATGAAAAGCTAGTCAATGATGCCCTTCCATCGATACTAAGTGTACTAAAGAAACACGAACAACAACTCAGTCCCTTTTAAAAAGACCTGTATAGAAATGTGCCACTGATATAAGTAAAGCTAAACCAACAGTAGTATTTATATCATTCGTAGGTGCAACTAACTCCCCATGAGATAATTGTATGATTCTCAAAGGTAAAAGCACACCTGACCAGTTAGAAACAAAAACAAATAGGAATGGAGTTCAAATAAAAGAACCCAATTACCATATTCTTCTCCATTTTGAGTTTTGACTACGTTTTTAATGAAAGCAAGAACATATCAGAAGAAATTTTGGCCGTATGTCAGAATAGTTTGTGTATTCTGAACGGCTATAGAGGGTGAATCTTAATATGATAGCAATTACGACCCAAGAAGTGATAAGTACTTTGGCATGCACATGGAAACCTCCGATTTGCCAATAAAAATATTACCTACTTCCACACTGAATATTTCGCATAACCCTTTAGTGTTGATATAACATGGTAGAACATTCGTAGTACGCTCTGATAGAAATGGAACTCAAGAAGGAATTATTTTGATTCAACCATTGCTTTTTCTAATCTCCTAACTAACTTAATCATATATTGCGGGTACTAATTTAATTAATTTATTAACCACACGTAATATATCACACATCATAAATGTTTTCATTTATGTCACTTTGCGCACTAAATCCTTGAATTTATCCATATTCATAAAGGAGCTGAATGAACCCAAAGTTTCTGGTTTGGTTTTGAGTTAAGGATGTTAAAAATAATGAATCGACGTCGACTATGACTCTAGCCTTCCAAGTTACGATGTGGGTTCGAGTCCCTTTACCTGCTCGATATGAATCATAATACATACATCATTGGTTCCTCCTATGATTTCTGGATCATCCAAGAGATATTCAAGGTCAACCAATATGGACCAGAAATGTAAATTTGAAATCAACCTTTAATGTCAAGGTCGACCCATCACTAGGGGCTTAAAAATAGCCCATGGTCGGTTAGTATTAGAGTCAAACGGCAATTTGGATGGCTGAGAATTAGAGGTGGTCCACCCTAGGATCAATGATATGTGAAATCAATTATAGTATCTAAAAATTGATTATGAGGCATCATAGAGAAACCATCGTGTTAAGTTGCGCACATGTTTTAAGCTGCTTATTCATACTTTCACCTTCATCTTCGTCAAAAATAAAGGAATAGGACAAATGAGATGTATGACATGAACAGGACAAAGGGGATCTTAGGAAATGCGATTCTGAAAATTAAAGCATTATTTTATAATTTTGGATGAAAAGCTAGTCAATGATGCCCTTCCATGGATACTAAGTGTACTGAAGAAACAAGAACAACAATTACTAATTCATCGGCCAATATATTCCTGAAAATTCAAAAACTAAGTGATAAAGGTTTGTGAAATCTTCTAAGACATTAATTGGGGAAAGTATTGTTGTCAGTTGAATACATTTACCGAAATAACCCTGTCCATTTTTAGAAAGGCCTGCATAGAAATGTGCCACTGACATGAGTAAAGCTAAACCAACAGTAGTGTATTTATATCATTCGTAGGTGCAACTAACTCCCCATGAGGTAACTATATTATTCTCAAAGGTAAAAGCACACCTGACCAGTTAGAAACTAAAACAAATATGAATGGAGTTCAAATAAAAGAACCCAATTACCATATTCTTCTCCATTACGAGTCTTGCCTACGTTTTTAATGAAAACAAGAACTTATCAGAAGAAATTTTGGTCGTCGGTCAGAATAGTTTGTGTACTCTGAACGACTATAGAGGGTGATTTAATATGAGAGCAATTACTACACAAGAAGTTATAAGAACTTGGAAACCTCCGATTTGCCATTACAAATGTTACCTACTTCCACACCGAATATTTCGCATAACGCTTTAGTGTGTTGATCGAACATGGTAGAACATTCGTAGTACCCTCTGATAGAAATGGAACTTAAGAAGGAATTATTTTGATTCAACCATTATTTTTTCCAAACTCCTAAATCATATATTCTGGGTACTAAATTAATTAATGAATTAACCACGCGTAGTATATCACACATCATAAATTTTTTCGTTTATGTCACTTTGAGCACTAAATCCTTGAATTTATCCATATTCCATAAAGGAGCTAAATGAAACCAAAGTTTCTTGTTCGGTTTTGAATTAAGGATGTTAAAAATGATGAATCGACGTCGAGTATGACGCTAGCCTTCCAAGTTACGATGTGGGTTCGAGTCCCTTAATCTGCTCGATATGAATCATAATACATACATCATTGGATCCTCCTATGATTTCTGGATCATCTAAGAGATATTCAAGGTCAACCAATATGGACCAGAAATGTAAATTTGAAATCAACCTCTAAGGTCCAGGTCGACCCATCACTAGGGGTTTAAAAAATGCCCAAGGTTACTTAGTATTAGAGTCAAAAGGCAATTTGGATGATCGAGCATTAGAGGTGGTCCACCCTAGGATTAATGATTTGTGAAATCAATTATAGTATCTAAAAACTGATTATGAGGCATCATTGAGAGACCATCGTGTTAAGTTGCGTACATACTTTAAGCTGCTTATTCATACTTTCACATTCATCTTCGTCAAAAAGAACTTTTTAGAAATGGATTTGATCTCAATGTTTATCTTATCCAATCTACAAAATCAGTCTATATTTTTGCTATTGAGAGAGCTTCACATTCTTGATAACAAAGAAATACAATATGTAAAACATCCCAATTTTGGCATAGTAGTCTTGTGTCAATGGTCATATTTCAAAAGTCTTATCTTTCAAACATGAAAAAAAATTGTCATTTCGTACCAAGTTATGACCCACACATATCGGTTTGACTACCCAAAAAACTTGTTTTTAGAAAATTTTAATTAAATTCTGATTTTGACATTCAAATTTGCCAAATTTGTTTTTTAATATAATTTAAATTCAATGCATTAAACCACACATCAAAATGATGGATGATTAGAAAGATATGGTCAAAACAAGTTAACTTGTTAGTGCAGTCTAAGCAAGTCTAGGATTTTAGGAGTGAACTGTTGAGTTGATATAATTTAAAGAAGAGAAAATGCAGGGTCCAAGCAATAAAAGAAGTATGTATTTTTCATGTTTCTAGTATTACACAAAGGGATTAGCAAATAAAAATGATAATTCCACGACCATAAAAGCCAGAATAAGCAATAAAATACCTTGTATTTTACCATCTACTTCTAGTTGAATAGCGATACCTTCAATGGCACGTGTGATGAAACAACAAGAACTATGTTATGCTAAACTGTTGCTTTATACGTGAGATGGTTTACATATTACTTGATATAGTTCGCTTTGATGAATCGCTTTGTTTGAATCGATGTGAGATTATGATAAAGACAAGTGAAAATCACGTAGTTTACATGGGTCAAGCTAGATAGCCGTATCTACATATTATACGTGAACTCCAGTGTTTGCTTTGAAGAATGATCCGAGGGTCCAATCCGATTCAAAAGAAATAAGATGATGGTTTAGACTGTGGAAGAAACATATGTATATGTGATAGTAGACATTCAATAGTTATATTATTTCATTCCCCATACTACCAATGTAATATGGACATAAATTCCAATTTCTCTATATGGATTACGATATAAGCTCTTTGTTTTCTGTCTGTGACTGTTTGTGTGGATTGAATATGAAGTCATGCCTATGAATTCGTTTAAAGAAGATGAAGGAGAGAAGAATTGAAAGAATGGGTTTGGAAAAAAAGAAATAGAAGAACTATATTATATGGATTTACAAAATCTTGAGAATAAAAATGAGATATTGAAGTATTCTTGATGATTCAGTAATATCAAATATCATCACTTCTTTATTTCGGTTGGGAGTTCTTAGTTTAGTTGTACGGATCTTAGTGATGGAATATGAAATACTAAGTAATGTAACTAATTAATATTATCAATATATAAATAACAATAATTAAGTATACTAATTTAGTAATATATAATAATTTATTGGTTTATTTAATTTCTGCTGCTTTCGTTATTGTTGCTGGATTGGCCATATTACTTGCTTGTATTGGACCCAGAGTCGGTCAAGCTACTACTGCGAGACAATCCATAGAAGGTATCGCTTGTCAACCACAAGCATACTGTAAAATATGAGTTACTTTATTGCACAACAATAAGCCATAGACGGTATCTCTAGTCTGGCTTTTATCTGCTAATCCCTTTGTGTAATCCTAGAAACGTGAAAAATACGTACTTCTTTTATTTATTTTGCCCTGCCTCTTTTCTTCTTTAAATTATACCAACTCAACACTTCACTCCTACAATTCGAGACAGACATGCTTGGACCGTACTAATAATTTAACTTGTTTTGATCATATCATGCTGCCTTTTGAGGTATGGTTTAATGTGTTTGGTTGAAAGACAAAATAAGAATAAAAGTAAACTTTTCGTAAAAAAATGTTTTTTGAGAAGTCAAAACCGATTTGTTTTGGTCATAACTTTGTGATTTGACATCAAAATAATAACTAATTTTTTCATCTTTGAAAGATATTCATCATTGTTTTGGACAAAACCTTTAGGATGATGTTTTATATGCAAAAAATATTGTGAAAATGAAGACTATGTCGAAAACGACTCTGGGCATGTTTTTTGAAATTTGAGCATTGACACAAGACTACTACGCCACAATCGGGTGGGGGGGGGGGTGTTTACATACTGCATCTCTTTGTTATGAAGCATATGATGCTCTGTTAATAACAAAGAAGTAGACACATGTATCTCTTTGTTATGAAGCATATGATGCTCTGTTAATAACAAAGAAGTAGACACACCGATTTTGTAGATTAGATAAAATTAACATTGAGATCAAATCCATTTCTAAAAAGTTTCTTTTGACGAAGATGAAGGTAAAAGTATGAATAAGCAGCTTAAAGCATGTACTCACCTTAACTCGGTGGTCTCTCTATGATGCTTCATAATCAGTTTTTAGATATTGGAATTGATTTCACAAATCATTGATCCTAGGTTGGACGACGACTATTGCTCGACCATCCAAATTGCCTTTTGACTCTATTACCAACTGACCATGGGCATTTTTTAAACCCCTAGTGACGGATCGACTTGGACCCTAAAGGTTGGTTTCAAATTTAGATTTGTGATCCATATTGGTTGACCTTGAATATCTCTTGGATGATCCAGCAATCATAGGAGGATCCAATGATGTATGTATATTCATATCGAGCGGGTAAACGGACTCGAACCCGCATCCGAACTTGGAAGGCTAGGGTAATATTCGACGTCGATTCATCATTTTTAATGTCCATAATTGAAAATCGAACATGAAACTTTGGTTTCATTGAATATGGATAAATTCAAGGATTTAGGTCTCAAAGTGACATAAATGAAAAAATTTACGATGTGTGATATATTACGTTGTTAATTCATTAATTAATTTAGTACCCAGAATATATGATTAAATTAGGTAGGAGAGAAGAAACAGAAATGGTTGAATCAAAATAATTCCTTCTTAACTTTCATTTTTGTCAGATGGTAAAACAAATGTTCGACCATGTTCGATCAACACGCAAAAGGGTCATGCGAAATATTCGGTGCGAAAGTAGGTAACATTTCTATTGGCAAATAAGGGGTTTCCAAGAGCATGCCCAAGTACTTATAACTTCTTGGGTCATAATTGCTATCTTATTAGGTTCAGCCCGTATAGCCCTTCAGATTCCACAAACTATTCTGACTTACGGCCAGAATTTTTTCTAAAATGTTGTTGATTTTATTCAAGATGTGAGGAAAACTCAAAATGGAGAAGAATATGGTCCTCTGGTTCCTTTTATTGGAACTCTATTCCGTATTGTTTTCGTTTCTAACTAGTCAGGTGCGCTTAAAACCTTAGAGAATCAAACAACTACCTCAAGGGGAGTTAGTTGTACCTACGAATGATATAAATACCACTATTGCTTTAGCTTTACTGAGGTCAATGTCATATTTCTATGCATGACTTTCTAATCGACTAATGACTTTGTGTTTAAACATATTAATGACTTATTTTTTAATGTTTGAAAGATATTCATCATTCTTTTGGACAAAAACCTTTAGGATGT
Source organism: Nuphar pumila (assembly GCF_984573655.1). NCBI lineage: Eukaryota > Viridiplantae > Streptophyta > Magnoliopsida > Nymphaeales > Nymphaeaceae > Nuphar > Nuphar pumila. The sequence goes on along the minus strand of NC_143260.1, from coordinate 76,423,285 downwards.
TTTATATGCAAAAAATATAGTGAAATTAGAGAGTATGTCAAAAATGAGTTTGGCCAAAATTGGGGTGTTTACATTGTATCTCTTCGTTATCAAGCATGAGATGATGACAAAAAAATAGACACACCGATTTTGAAGAATGGATAAGATTAACATTGAGATCAAATCTATTTCTAAAAAGTTGTTTTTGACGAAGATGAAGATGAAAGTATGAATAAGCAGCTTAAAGCATATATGCAACTTAACACAAGGGTCTCTTTAAGATGCCTCAAGATCAGTTTTTAAACACTCTATTTCACTTCACAAATCATTGATAATTTGCCGGACCACCTCTGATCATTTCACAATCAATGTCAATCTTATCCAAATTGCCATTTGACTCCAGGACCAACTCACCTTTGGCATTTTTAAGCCCCTAGTGATGGGTCGATCTCGACCATAAAGGCTGGCTCCAAATTTAGATTTTAGGAGCGAAGTGTTAGTTGGATGGATCTTAGTGATGCAATATGATATACTAAGTAATGCGATAAATTAATATTATAAATATATGAATAACATTAAATAAAAGCACTAATTAAGTAATCTATTATAGTTCATTTGTTTATTTGATTATAACACTAAACATTTTATCATTTTTTTGTTCTGAGGAGCTTAATACGAATCCCCTAATTTCTAATGCATTAGTCAGGGTACTTATGCGGGCCAAGCCGTTGAAGGTATCGCAAGTCAACTAGAAGCAGAGGGTAAAATACAGGGTACTTTATTGCTTAATCTGGCTTTATGGAAGCTTTAACAGTTTACGACATGGTCGTGGCTTTAGCACTTTTATTTGCTAATCCTTTTGATCCGAGAAACGTGAAAACATGAAAAATACATCCTTTTATTGCTTTGGCCCCGCCTCTTGTCTTCTTTAAATTATATCAGCTTAACACTTCACTCCTATAATCCTAGAGAGAGACATGATTGGATGCTTTGGCCCTGCCTCGTCTTCATTCTAATCATGCTTGCTTCTGATGTATGGCTTAATACGTTTAGTTTAAATTATAGTAAAATAAACAATTTGGCCAATTCAAATGTTTTGTCAGAATTAAAGTAAAATCTTCCTAAAAACAAGTTTTTTGGGGAGTCAAACTGACTTGTTTTGGTTATAATTTTGTGCCTAGACATCAAAATGACTTAGTTTTTTTCATTTTTGAAAGATAAACATCATTCTTTTGGACAAAAATCTTTCGGATGTTGTTTTATATGCAAAAAATATAGTGAACCTAGAGTATGTCGAAAATGACTCTGAGAAACATGTTTTTTGAAATATGACCATTGACACAAGACTACTAGTCCAAAATAGGGGTGTTTCAAATTGTATCCCTTTGTTATCAAGCTTGTGAAGATGACAAAAAAGTAGACACATCGATTTTGTAGAATGGATACGATTAGCATTGAGATCAAATCCATTTCTAAAAAGTTGTTTTTGACAAAGATTAAGATGAAAGTATGAATAAGCAGCTTAAAAGCATGTATGCAACTTAACACGAGGGTCTCTCTATCATATTCAGATTTTCAACACTTTAATTGATTTCACAAATCATTGATCCTATGCTGGATCACCCCTAATCATTTCGCAATCAATGTTGTTCTTTGACTTTTCAGGAATATATTTTCCGATGAATTAGTGACCAGATTAAACCAACTCCAATACTTTTACCAATTAAGTCAAACAGTTACCTCATGGGGAGTTAGTTGCACCTACGAATGATATAAATACTACTGTTGTTTTAGCTTAACTCATGTCAGTGGCACATTTCTGTTCTGGCCTTTCTAGAAAGGGACTGGGATATTTCGGTAAATATATTCAACCAACTCCAATACTTTCACCAATTAATGTCTTAGAAGATTTCACAAAACCATTATCACTTAGTTTTTGACTTTTGAGGAATATATTGGTCGATGAATTAGTAATTATTGCACTTGTTTCTTTAGTACACTTAGCTATGGAAGGTCATCACTGAGTTGCTTTCCATCAAAATAAATAATAAAATAATGCTTTGAATTTCAAAGAGTCGCTTTTTCTGTTTGAATTGATTTAAATTCAAAATTAAGTAAGGCCATGAATCTTATTCTAATAATGAATTCATGCATAGCTCAAGATACTTACTTGAGAAACATGATTGATATAAATGTAATTAGTTACGATATGTATGATATAGTGTAGGAAGAAAACAAGAGCAAGAGAAATATATGTACGATATTAATATTTGTTATATTATGTATTGCACTACAGAATTGTAAAAAAAGGGAGAAATTTCCAATTTTTCTTAAGATCTCCTTTATTTTGTCATATTCATGTCACACATCTCCTTTATTTTCCCAGTCAATTACGACGATTCATAATTGGGGTAATAATTGTTACTTGTTTTGGGCGTGCGACGAAACAACAAGAACTATGTTATGCGAAACCGTAGCTATTTCATTCCATCATATGCAACAATTAACAAAAATTGGAATTAATTGTAATTGGATCAATAATAATCAAATCTTGATCTGGGATGATTCACTTTGATGAATCTCTTTGTTTGCATCAATGTGATAAAAATCACGTAATATATCATACATCATAAATTTTTTTGTTGAGGTCACTTTGCGCACTAAATTCTGGAATCTGATGTATTCCATAAAGGAGCCGAATAAAACTAAAGTTTCATGTTCGGTTTTGAGTTATAGATGTTAAATATGATGAACCGACGACTATAACTCGAGCCTTCCCAGCTAACATGCGGGTTCGAGTCCCTTTATTCGCTCAAATCTAATAAAACATACATCATTGGATCCTGCTAAGATTTCTAGATGATCCAAGAGATATTCAAGGTCAACTAATATGGACCAAAAATCTAAATTTGAAACCAACCTTTAGGGTCCTGGTCGACCTATCACGTGGAGCTTAAAAAATGATAAAGGTCAGTTGGTCCTAGAGTCAAAAGGCATATTGGATAAGACTTACATTGATTGTGAAATGATTAGAGGCGGTCCATCCAAGTATCAATGATTTGTGAAATCAATTAGAGTGTTTAAAAACTGATTATGAGGCATCACAGAGAGACCCTCGTGTTAAGTTGCATACATGCTTTAAGCTGCTTAATTCATACTTTCATCTTAACCTTCGTCAAAAACAACTTTTTAGAAATATATTTGATATCAATGTCAATCTTATCCATTCTAGAAAATCGGTGTGTCTACTTTTTTGTCATCATCTCATGTTTGATAACGAAGATATACAATATGTAAACACTCAATTTTGGTCCAGTAATCTTGTGTCAATTGTCATATTTCAAAAAACAGGTTGCACAGAGTTATTTTTGACATACTCTCTATTTTCACAAGCACAAAATTATAACCAAAACAATTCGATCTGACTCCCTAAAAAACTTGTTTTTAGGTAAATTTGACTTTAGTTTTGATTTTGACATTCAAATTTGCCAAATTTGTTTTCTTACTATAATTTAAACTAAACGCATTAAACCATACCTCAAAAGGCTGCATGATTAGAAAGATATGGTCAAAAGAAGTCAATTTGTTAGTGAGAACCAAGCATGTCTAGGATTTTAGGAGCGAAGTGTTGAGCTGATATAATTTAAAGAAGAGAAGAGGAAGTGTGTCAAAGCAGTTAGGATTACCCAAATAAATCGTTTCTAAAAAGTATTTTTTACGTTTTCACGTTTCTAAGAATTAGCAAATAAATGTGCTACTGCGACAACCAGGCCATAAATTATTAAAGCTTCTATAAAAGGTAGATTAAGCAATAAAGTACATCGTATTTTACCCTCTACGTTGCGCCCCCCAAATGAGTAAGAATTATTACCCCAATTATGAATCGTCGTAATTGATTGGGAAAACAAAAGAGATGTACAACATGAATAGGACAAAGGTGATCTTAGGAAAAAATGAGAAATTTGTCCCATTTTAGAATTCCGTAGTGTAATATGTAATATCATAAATATTAATATCATACATATATTTCTCTTGCTCTTGTTTTCTTCCTAACAATATCATACATATCGTAAATAAACATATTTATATCACTCATGTTCCACAAGTAGGTATTTTGAGCTACGCATGAATTAATTATTGCAATAAGATTCACGGGCTTACTTAATTTTGAATTTTAATCAATTCAAAAGGAAAAAGCGACTCTGAAAATTAAATTATTATTTATTTGGATGAAAAGCTACTCAATTACATGGCTAAATGTACTAACGAAACAAGAACAACAATTACAAATTCATTGAAAAGTCAAAAAACAAAGTGATATAGGTTTTGTGAAATCTTCTAAGACATTAATTGTTTAAAGTATTGGAGTTGGTTGAATCAATTTACCGAAATAACCCAGTCATGAGTAAAGCAAAAGCAACAATAGTATTTATATCATTCGTAGGTGCAACTAACTCTCCAAGAGGTAACTGTTTTATTCTCCAAGGTAAAAGCACACCTGACCATTTAGAAAAAAGAAAAACAAATAGGAACAAAGTTCCAATAAATGGAACCCAAGGACCATATTCTTCTCCATTTTGAGTTTTGCTCACATCTTGAATGAAATCCAAAACATATCAAAAGAAATTGTGGTTGTGGGTGAGAATAGTTTGTGGATTCCGAACGGCTATACCGACTCAACCTAAAAAGATAGCAATTACGACCCAAGAAATTATAAGTTCTTGGGCATGCACTTAGCGGAAACCACTTATTTGCCATAGAAATGTTGCCTACTTTTGCACCGAATATCTCACATAACCCTTTAATGTGTTGAACGAACATGGTAGAACATTCGTAGTACCCTCTGACAGAAATGGAACTTAAGAAGGAATTTTGATTCAACCATTTTTTCTACTCTCCTACCTTATTTAGTCATATATTTTGGGTATTAAATTAATTAATGAATTAACCACGTAATATATCATACATCGTAAAATTTTTCGATTAGGTAACTTCGTTCCCTAAATCCAGGAAGCTATCCATATTCCATAAAGGAGACGAATGAAACTAAAGTTTCATGTTCGGTTTTGAATTATAGACGTTAAAAATGATGAATCGACGTCGGCTATAACCCAAGCCTTCCAAGCTAACGATGTAATTCGAGTCCCTTTATCCACTCGATATGAATCATAATACATACATCATTGGATCCTCCTAAGATTTCTAGATGATCCAAGAGATATTCAAGGTCAACCAATATGGATCAGAAATCTAAATTTGAAACCAACCTTTAGGGTCAAGGTCGACCCATCACTAGGGGCTTAAAAAATGCCAAAGTCAGTTGGTCCTGGTGCCATTGATTGACATTGATTGTGAAATGATTAGAGGTGGTCCAGCAAAGGATCAATGATGTGTGAAATCAATTAGAGTGTTTAAAAAATGGATATGAGGCAGATCACATATATCCATGATTGAATCACTATGACTTTTTTTTTGACAGCCTTAGAACATATAAACAACATCCTAAAGGTTTTAGTCCAAAAGAATGATGAATATCTTTTAAACATGAAAAACATAAGTCATTTAGATGTCTAAGCATAAAGTTATAACCAAAACAAGTCGGTTTGACTACCTAAAAAACTTGTTTTAAGGTAAATTTGGCTTTACTTTTGATTTTGACGTTCAAATTTGCCAAATTTTTTTATTTGCTGTTTAAACTAAACGCATTAAACCATACATCAAAAGCATGCATGATTAGAAAGATACGGTCAAAACATGTTTTGTTAGTGCAGTCCTATCATGTCTGTATGTGTTTGTAGGAGTGAAGTGTTGAGCTGATATAATTTAATGAAGACAAGAGGCAAGGCCAAAGCAATAAAGATAGTGCGCATCTTTTACATTTCTCGAATTACACAATGGGATTAGCAAATAAAAGTGCTAATGCCACGACCATGCCGTAAACTGTTAAAGCTTTCATAAAAAACAGATTAAGCAATAAAGTACTTTGTATTTTTCCATCTGCTTCTGGTTGACTTGTGATACCTTCTATGGCTTGGCCCACAGGAGTACCCTGACTGATGCAGCAGAAATTAGGGAATTCACAAAAAAAAGAAGAAATAGTTAATGATATAATCAAATAAACAAATGAATTATTATATCTTACTTAATTAGTTTGTTTAATCAATGTTATTTATATATTTATGATATTAATTAGTTGCATTACTTAGTATTTCATATTCCATCCAACTAAACTATGAACTCCCAAACTAATTTGAGAAGGGATGATATTTGATATTACTGAATCATCAGAACTACTTCGATATCTCGTTTTTATTCCCTATTCGAGTTTTTGTATATCCATATAACATAGTGCTTCTATTTCTTTGCTCCAAAACTTCCAATTCTTCTCTCATTCATCTTTTTTAAACGCATTCGTAGGCTTGACTTTCTATTCAATTCACATATATAGTCACAGACAGAAAAAAAATGCTTATATCGTAATCCATATAGAGAGTGAAATCTATACCTATATAAAGTCGGTCGTAATACAGGGAATGTAATAATATACATGGGTAGTCTATATATAACTATTGAATATCAACTGTTACATATACAAGTGTTTCTTCAATAATGTAAACCATCGTCATCTTATATCAATTAAATGGGATCGGACCATGGAATCATTCTTCAAAGCATACCCCGGAGTTCACGTCTAATGTGTATCTAGCTCGACCCAAGTACCCTGCATGATTTTTACTAGTCTTTATCATTATCTGACAATGATTCAAACGCTGCGATTCATCAAAGCCAATCATCACATATCAAGATTTGATGATTGATTGATTCAATTGCAGTTAATTCCAATTTTGGTTAATTGTTGAATAGAATGGAATGAAATAGCAGCGGTTTCGCAAAACATAGTTCCAATTGTTTTGTCGCACGCCCCAATAAAGGAGATTTATGACATAAATATGACAAAGGGGATCTTAGGAAATGCGATTCTGAAAATTAAAGCATTATTTTATAATTTATTTGGATGAAAAGCTAGTCAATGATGCCCTTCCATCGATACTAAGTGTACTAAAGAAACACGAACAACAACTCAGTCCCTTTTAAAAAGACCTGTATAGAAATGTGCCACTGATATAAGTAAAGCTAAACCAACAGTAGTATTTATATCATTCGTAGGTGCAACTAACTCCCCATGAGATAATTGTATGATTCTCAAAGGTAAAAGCACACCTGACCAGTTAGAAACAAAAACAAATAGGAATGGAGTTCAAATAAAAGAACCCAATTACCATATTCTTCTCCATTTTGAGTTTTGACTACGTTTTTAATGAAAGCAAGAACATATCAGAAGAAATTTTGGCCGTATGTCAGAATAGTTTGTGTATTCTGAACGGCTATAGAGGGTGAATCTTAATATGATAGCAATTACGACCCAAGAAGTGATAAGTACTTTGGCATGCACATGGAAACCTCCGATTTGCCAATAAAAATATTACCTACTTCCACACTGAATATTTCGCATAACCCTTTAGTGTTGATATAACATGGTAGAACATTCGTAGTACGCTCTGATAGAAATGGAACTCAAGAAGGAATTATTTTGATTCAACCATTGCTTTTTCTAATCTCCTAACTAACTTAATCATATATTGCGGGTACTAATTTAATTAATTTATTAACCACACGTAATATATCACACATCATAAATGTTTTCATTTATGTCACTTTGCGCACTAAATCCTTGAATTTATCCATATTCATAAAGGAGCTGAATGAACCCAAAGTTTCTGGTTTGGTTTTGAGTTAAGGATGTTAAAAATAATGAATCGACGTCGACTATGACTCTAGCCTTCCAAGTTACGATGTGGGTTCGAGTCCCTTTACCTGCTCGATATGAATCATAATACATACATCATTGGTTCCTCCTATGATTTCTGGATCATCCAAGAGATATTCAAGGTCAACCAATATGGACCAGAAATGTAAATTTGAAATCAACCTTTAATGTCAAGGTCGACCCATCACTAGGGGCTTAAAAATAGCCCATGGTCGGTTAGTATTAGAGTCAAACGGCAATTTGGATGGCTGAGAATTAGAGGTGGTCCACCCTAGGATCAATGATATGTGAAATCAATTATAGTATCTAAAAATTGATTATGAGGCATCATAGAGAAACCATCGTGTTAAGTTGCGCACATGTTTTAAGCTGCTTATTCATACTTTCACCTTCATCTTCGTCAAAAATAAAGGAATAGGACAAATGAGATGTATGACATGAACAGGACAAAGGGGATCTTAGGAAATGCGATTCTGAAAATTAAAGCATTATTTTATAATTTTGGATGAAAAGCTAGTCAATGATGCCCTTCCATGGATACTAAGTGTACTGAAGAAACAAGAACAACAATTACTAATTCATCGGCCAATATATTCCTGAAAATTCAAAAACTAAGTGATAAAGGTTTGTGAAATCTTCTAAGACATTAATTGGGGAAAGTATTGTTGTCAGTTGAATACATTTACCGAAATAACCCTGTCCATTTTTAGAAAGGCCTGCATAGAAATGTGCCACTGACATGAGTAAAGCTAAACCAACAGTAGTGTATTTATATCATTCGTAGGTGCAACTAACTCCCCATGAGGTAACTATATTATTCTCAAAGGTAAAAGCACACCTGACCAGTTAGAAACTAAAACAAATATGAATGGAGTTCAAATAAAAGAACCCAATTACCATATTCTTCTCCATTACGAGTCTTGCCTACGTTTTTAATGAAAACAAGAACTTATCAGAAGAAATTTTGGTCGTCGGTCAGAATAGTTTGTGTACTCTGAACGACTATAGAGGGTGATTTAATATGAGAGCAATTACTACACAAGAAGTTATAAGAACTTGGAAACCTCCGATTTGCCATTACAAATGTTACCTACTTCCACACCGAATATTTCGCATAACGCTTTAGTGTGTTGATCGAACATGGTAGAACATTCGTAGTACCCTCTGATAGAAATGGAACTTAAGAAGGAATTATTTTGATTCAACCATTATTTTTTCCAAACTCCTAAATCATATATTCTGGGTACTAAATTAATTAATGAATTAACCACGCGTAGTATATCACACATCATAAATTTTTTCGTTTATGTCACTTTGAGCACTAAATCCTTGAATTTATCCATATTCCATAAAGGAGCTAAATGAAACCAAAGTTTCTTGTTCGGTTTTGAATTAAGGATGTTAAAAATGATGAATCGACGTCGAGTATGACGCTAGCCTTCCAAGTTACGATGTGGGTTCGAGTCCCTTAATCTGCTCGATATGAATCATAATACATACATCATTGGATCCTCCTATGATTTCTGGATCATCTAAGAGATATTCAAGGTCAACCAATATGGACCAGAAATGTAAATTTGAAATCAACCTCTAAGGTCCAGGTCGACCCATCACTAGGGGTTTAAAAAATGCCCAAGGTTACTTAGTATTAGAGTCAAAAGGCAATTTGGATGATCGAGCATTAGAGGTGGTCCACCCTAGGATTAATGATTTGTGAAATCAATTATAGTATCTAAAAACTGATTATGAGGCATCATTGAGAGACCATCGTGTTAAGTTGCGTACATACTTTAAGCTGCTTATTCATACTTTCACATTCATCTTCGTCAAAAAGAACTTTTTAGAAATGGATTTGATCTCAATGTTTATCTTATCCAATCTACAAAATCAGTCTATATTTTTGCTATTGAGAGAGCTTCACATTCTTGATAACAAAGAAATACAATATGTAAAACATCCCAATTTTGGCATAGTAGTCTTGTGTCAATGGTCATATTTCAAAAGTCTTATCTTTCAAACATGAAAAAAAATTGTCATTTCGTACCAAGTTATGACCCACACATATCGGTTTGACTACCCAAAAAACTTGTTTTTAGAAAATTTTAATTAAATTCTGATTTTGACATTCAAATTTGCCAAATTTGTTTTTTAATATAATTTAAATTCAATGCATTAAACCACACATCAAAATGATGGATGATTAGAAAGATATGGTCAAAACAAGTTAACTTGTTAGTGCAGTCTAAGCAAGTCTAGGATTTTAGGAGTGAACTGTTGAGTTGATATAATTTAAAGAAGAGAAAATGCAGGGTCCAAGCAATAAAAGAAGTATGTATTTTTCATGTTTCTAGTATTACACAAAGGGATTAGCAAATAAAAATGATAATTCCACGACCATAAAAGCCAGAATAAGCAATAAAATACCTTGTATTTTACCATCTACTTCTAGTTGAATAGCGATACCTTCAATGGCACGTGTGATGAAACAACAAGAACTATGTTATGCTAAACTGTTGCTTTATACGTGAGATGGTTTACATATTACTTGATATAGTTCGCTTTGATGAATCGCTTTGTTTGAATCGATGTGAGATTATGATAAAGACAAGTGAAAATCACGTAGTTTACATGGGTCAAGCTAGATAGCCGTATCTACATATTATACGTGAACTCCAGTGTTTGCTTTGAAGAATGATCCGAGGGTCCAATCCGATTCAAAAGAAATAAGATGATGGTTTAGACTGTGGAAGAAACATATGTATATGTGATAGTAGACATTCAATAGTTATGTTATTTCATTCCCCATACTACCAATGTAATATGGACATAAATTCCAATTTCTCTATATGGATTACGATATAAGCTCTTTGTTTTCTGTCTGTGACTGTTTGTGTGGATTGAATATGAAGTCATGCCTATGAATTCGTTTAAAGAAGATGAAGGAGAGAAGAATTGAAAGAATGGGTTTGGAAAAAAAGAAATAGAAGAACTATATTATATGGATTTACAAAATCTTGAGAATAAAAATGAGATATTGAAGTATTCTTGATGATTCAGTAATATCAAATATCATCACTTCTTTATTTCGGTTGGGAGTTCTTAGTTTAGTTGTACGGATCTTAGTGATGGAATATGAAATACTAAGTAATGTAACTAATTAATATTATCAATATATAAATAACAATAATTAAGTATACTAATTTAGTAATATATAATAATTTATTGGTTTATTTAATTTCTGCTGCTTTCGTTATTGTTGCTGGATTGGCCATATTACTTGCTTGTATTGGACCCAGAGTCGGTCAAGCTACTACTGCGAGACAATCCATAGAAGGTATCGCTTGTCAACCACAAGCATACTGTAAAATATGAGTTACTTTATTGCACAACAATAAGCCATAGACGGTATCTCTAGTCTGGCTTTTATCTGCTAATCCCTTTGTGTAATCCTAGAAACGTGAAAAATACGTACTTCTTTTATTTATTTTGCCTTGCCTCTTTTCTTCTTTAAATTATACCAACTCAACACTTCACTCCTACAATTCGAGACAGACATGCTTGGACCGTACTAATAATTTAACTTGTTTTGATCATATCATGCTGCCTTTTGAGGTATGGTTTAATGTGTGTGGTTGAAAGACAAAATAAGAATAAAAGTAAACTTTTCGTAAAAAAATGTTTTTTGAGAAGTCAAAACCGATTTGTTTTGGTCATAACTTTGTGATTTGACATCAAAATAATAACTAATTTTTTCATCTTTGAAAGATATTCATCATTGTTTTGGACAAAACCTTTAGGATGATGTTTTATATGCAAAAAATATTGTGAAAATGAAGACTATGTCGAAAACGACTCTGGGCATGTTTTTTGAAATTTGAGCATTGACACAAGACTACTACGCCACAATCGGGTGGGGGGGGTGGGTGTTTACATACTGCATCTCTTTGTTATGAAGCATATGATGCTCTGTTAATAACAAAGAAGTAGACACATGTATCTCTTTGTTATGAAGCATATGAAGCTCTGTTAATAACAAAGAAGTAGACACACCGATTTTGTAGATTAGATAAAATTAACATTGAGATCAAATCCATTTCTAAAAAGTTTCTTTTGACGAAGATGAAGGTAAAAGTATGAATAAGCAGCTTAAAGCATGTACTCACCTTAACTCGGTGGTCTCTCTATGATGCTTCATAATCAGTTTTTAGATATTGGAATTGATTTCACGAATCATTGATCCTAGGGTGGACGACGACTATTGCTCGACCATCCAAATTGCCTTTTGACTCTATTACCAACTGACCATGGGCATTTTTTAAACCCCTAGTGACGGATCGACTTGGACCCTAAAGGTTGGTTTCAAATTTAGATTTGTGATCCATATTGGTTGACCTTGAATATCTCTTGGATGATCCAGCAATCATAGGAGGATCCAATGATGTATGTATATTCATATCGAGCGGGTAAACGGACTCGAACCCGCATCCGAACTTGGAAGGCTAGGGTTATATTCGACGTCGATTCATCATTTTTAATGTCCATAATTGAAAATCGAACATGAAACTTTGGTTTCATTGAATATGAATAAATTCAAGGATTTAGGTCTCAAAGTGACATAAATGAAAAAATTTACGATGTGTGATATATTACGTTGTTAATTCATTAATTAATGTAGTACCCAGAATATATGATTAAATTAGGTAGGAGAGAAGAAACAGAAATGGTTGAATCAAAATAATTCCTTCTTAACTTTCATTTTTGTCAGATGGTAAAACAAATGTTTGACCATGTTCGATCAACACGCAAAAGGGTCATGCGAAATATTCGGTGCGAAAGTAGGTAACATTTCTATTGGCAAATAGGGGGTTTCCAAGAGCATGCCCAAGTACTTATAACTTCTTGGGTCGTAATTGCTATCTTATTAGGTTCAGCCCGTATAGCCCTTCAGGTTCCACAAACCATTCTGACTTACGGCCAGAATTTTTTCTAAAATGTTGTTGATTTTATTCAAGATGTGAGGAAAACTCAAAATGGAGAAGAATATGGTCCTCAGGTTGCTTTTATTGGAACTCTATTCCGTATTGTTTTCGTTTCTAACTGGTCAGGTGCGCTTAAAACCTTAGAGAATCAAACAACTACCTCAAGGGGAGTTAGTTGTACATACGAATGATATAAATACCACTATTGCTTTAGCTTTACTGAGGTCAGTGGCATATTTCTATGCATGACTTTCTAATCGACTAATGACTGTGTTTAAACATATTAATGACTTATTTTTTAATGTTTGAAAGATATTCATCATTCTTTTGGACAAAAACCTTTAGGATGTTAAAATATAGTGAAATTAGAGAGTATGTCAAAAATGACTTTGGCCAAAATTGGGGTGTTTACATTGTATCTCTTCGTTATCAAGCATGAGATGATGACAAAAAAATAGACACACCGATTTTGAAGAATGGATAAGATTAACATTGAGATCAAATCTATTTCTAAAAAGTTGTTTTTGACGAAGATGAAGATGAAAGTATGAATAAGCAGCTTAAAGCATATATGCAACTTAACACAAGGGTCTCTTTATGATGCCTCACGATCAGTTTTTAAACACTCTATTTCACTTCACAAATCATTGATAATTTGCCGGACCACCTCTGATCATTTCACAATCAATGTCAATCTTATCCAAATTGCCATTTGACTCCAGGACCAACTCACCTTTCGCTTTTTTAAGCCCCTAGTGATGGGTCGATCTCGACCATAAAGGCTGGCTTCAAATTTAGATTTTAGGAGCGAAGTGTTAGTTGGATGGATCTTAGTGATGCAATTTGATATACTAAGTAATGCGATAAATTAATATTATAAATATATGAATAACATTAATTAAAAGCACTAATTAAGTAATCTATTATAGTTCATTTGTTTATTTGATTATAACACTAAACATTTTATCTTTTTTTTGTTCTGAGGAGCTTAATACGAATCCCCTAATTTCTAATGCATCAGTCAGGGTACTTATACGGGCCAAGCCGTTGAAGGTATCGCAAGTCAACTAGAAGCAGAGGGTAAAATACAAGGTACTTTATTGCTTAATCTGGCTTTATGGAAGCTTTAACAGTTTACGACATGGTCGTGGCATTAGCACTTTTATTTGCTAATCCTTTTGATCCGAGAAACGTGAAAACATGAAAAATACATCCTTTTATTGCTTTGGCCCCGCCTCTTGTCTTCTTTAAATTATATCAGCTTAACACTTCACTCCTATAATCCTAGAGAGAGACAGATTGGATGCTTTGGCCCTGCCTCGTCTTCATTCTAATCATGCTTGCTTCTGATGTATGGCTTAATACGTTTAGTTTAAATTATAGTAAAATAAACAAATTTGGCCAATTCAAATGTTTTGTCAGAATTAAAGTAAAATCTTCCTAAAAACAAGTTTTTTGGGGAGTCAAACTGACTTGTTTTGGTTATAATTTTGTGCCTAGACATCAAAATGACTTAGTTTTTTTCATTTTTGAAAGATAAACATCATTCTTTTGGACAAAAATCTTTCGGATGTTGTTTTATATGCAAAAAATATAGTAAACCTAGAGTATGTCGAAAATGACTCTGGGAAACATGTTTTTTGAAATATGACCATTGACACAAGACTACTAGTCCAAAATAGGGGTGTTTCAAATTGTATCCCTTTGTTATCAAGCTTGTGAAGATGACAAAAAAGTAGACACATCGATTTTGTAGAATGGATACGATTAGCATTGAGATCAAATCCATTTCTAAAAAGTTGTTTTTGACAAAGATTAAGATGAAAGTATGAATAAGCAGCTTAAAAGCATGTATGCAACTTAACACGAGGGTCTCTCTATCATATTCAGATTTTTAACACTTTAATTGATTTCACAAATCATTGATCCTATGCTGGATCACCCCTAATCATTTCGCAATCAATGTTGTTCTTTGACTTTTCAGGAATATATTTTCCGATGAATTAGTGACCAGATTAAACCAACTCCAATACTTTTACCAATTAAGTCAAACAGTTACCTCATGGGGAGTTAGTTGCACCTACGAATGATATAAATACTACTGTTGTTTTAGCTTAACTCATGTCAGTGGCACATTTCTGTTCTGGCCTTTCTAGAAAGGGACTGGGATATTTCGGTAAATATATTCAACCAACTCCAATACTTTCACCAATTAATGTCTTAGAAGATTTCACAAAACCATTATCACTTAGTTTTTGACTTTTGAGGAATATATTGGTCGATGAATTAGTAATTATTGCACTTGTTTCTTTAGTACACTTACCCATGGAAGGTCATCACTGAGTTGCTTTCCATCAAAATAAATAATAAAATAATGCTTTGAATTTCAAAGAGTCGCTTTTTCTGTTTGAATTGATTTAAATTCAAAATTAAGCAAGGCCATGAATCTTATTCTAATAATGAATTCATGCATAGCTCAAGATACTTACTTGAGAAACATGATTGATATAAATGTAATTATTTACGATATGTATGATATAGTGTAGGAAGAAAACAAGAGCAAGAGAAATATATGTACGATATTAATATTTGTTATATTATGTATTGCACTACAGAATTGTAAAAAAAGGGAGAAATTTCCAATTTTTCTTAAGATCTCCTTTATTTTGTCATATTCATGTCACACATCTCCTTTATTTTCCCAGTCAATTACGACGATTCATAATTGGGGTAATAATTGTTACTTGTTTTGGGCATGCGACGAAACAACAAGAACTATGTTATGCGAAACCGTAGCTATTTCATTCCATCATATGCAACAATTAACAAAAATTGGAATTAATTGTAATTGGATCAATAATAATCAAATCTTGATCTGGGATGATTCACTTTGATGAATCTCTTTGTTTGCATCAATGTGATAAAAATCACGTAGTTTAGGTGGGTCAAGTTAGATAGCCATAGCTACATATTATACATGAACTCCGGTGTATGCTTAGAAGAATGATTCCAAGGTCCGAACCGATTCAAAAGAAATAAGATGATGATGGTTTACATTATGGAAGAAACCCATGTATATATGTGATAGTAGATATTCAATAGTTATATATGGACTACCCATGTATATTATTTCATTCCCCATGTTACTACCGACTTTATATAGATATAAATTCCACTTTCTCCATATCGATTACGTATAAGCTCTTCATTTTCTGTCCGACTGTATGTGTGAATTGAATATGAAATCAAGCCTATGAATGCATTTAAAGAAGATGGAGCGAAGGATTGAAAGAATGGGTTCAAAGCAAAAAAATTGAATCACTTTATTATATGCATTTACAAAAACTTGGATAGGAAAAAAAATGAGATATTGGGGTAGTTCTCATGATTCACTATTATCAAATATCATCACTTTTCAAATTAGGTTCGGAGTTCTTAGTTTAGATGTATGGATCCTTGTGATGGAATATGAAATACTGAGTAATGTAACTAATTAATATTATAAATATGTAAAAAACATTAATAAAGTACACTAATTAATCACGTAATATATCATACATCATAAATTTTTTTGTTGAGGTCACTTTGCGCACTAAATTCTGGAATCTATCTGTATTCCATAAAGGAGCCGAATAAAACTAAAGTTTCATGTTCGGTTTTGAGTTATAGATGTTAAATATGATGAACCGACGACTATAACTCGAGCCTTCCCAGCTAACATGCGGGTTCGAGTCCCTTTATTCGCTCAAATCTAATAAAACATACATCATTGGATCCTGCTAAGATTTCTAGATGATCCAAGAGATATTCAAGGTCAACTAATATGGACCAAAAATCTAAATTTGAAACCAACCTTTAGGGTCCTGGTCGACCTATCACGTGGAGCTTAAAAAATGATAAAGGTCAGTTGGTCCTAGAGTCAAAAGGCATATTGGATAAGACTTACATTGATTGTGAAATGATTAGAGGCGGTCCATCCAAGTATCAATGATTTGTGAAATCAATTAGAGTGTTTAAAAACTGATTATGAGGCATCACAGAGAGACCCTCGTGTTAAGTTGCATACATGCTTTAAGCTGCTTAATTCATACTTTCATCTTAATCTTCGTCAAAAACAACTTTTTAGAAATATATTTGATATCAATGTCAATCTTATCCATTCTAGAAAATCGGTGTGTCTACTTTTTTGTCATCATCTCATGTTTGATAACGAAGATATACAATATGTAAACACTCAATTTTGGTCCAGTAATCTTGTGTCAATTGTCATATTTCAAAAAACAGGTTGCACAGAGTTATTTTTGACATACTCTCTATTTTCACAAGCACAAAATTATAACCAAAACAATTCGATTTGACTCCCTAAAAAACTTGTTTTTAGGTAAATTTGACTTTAGTTTTGATTTTGACATTCAAATTTGCCAAATTTGTTTTCTTACTATAATTTAAACTAAACGCATTAAACCATACCTCAAAAGGCTGCATGATTAGAAAGATATGGTCAAAAGAAGTCAATTTGTTAGTGAGAACCAAGCATTCTAGGATTTTAGGAGCGAAGTGTTGAGCTGATATAATTTAAAGAAGAGAAGAGGAAGTGTCAAAGCAGTTAGGATTACCCAAATAAATCGTTTCTAAAAAGTATTTTTTACGTTTTCACGTTTCTAAGAATTAGCAAATAAATGTGCTACTGCGACAACCAGGCCATAAATTATTAAAGCTTCTATAAAAGGTAGATTAAGCAATAAAGTACATCGTATTTTACCCTCTACTTCTACGGCTTGGCCCGCAGCAGTATCTTGATCGACTCTGGGTCCAATAGAAGCAAGTTCTATGGCCAATCTAGCAGCAATTTAGAAGCAGTCTTGTTGCTACGTTGCGCCCCCCAAATGAGTATGAATTATTACCCCAATTATGAATCGTCGTAATTGATTGGGAAAATAAAAGAGATGTACAACATGAATAGGACAAAGGTGATCTTAGCAAAAAATGAGAAATTTGTCCCATTTTACAATTCCGTAGTGTAATATGTAATATAATAAATATTAATATCATACATATATTTCTCTTGCTCTTGTTTTCTTCCTAACAATATCATACATATCGTAAATAAACATATTTATATCACTCATGTTCCACAAGTAGGTATTTTGAGCTACGCATGAATTAATTATTGCAATAAGATTCACGGGCTTACTTAATTTTGAATTTTAATCAATTCAAAAGGAAAAAGCGACTCTGAAAATTAAATTATTATTTATTTGGATGAAAAGCTACTCAATTACATGGCTAAGTGTACTAACGAAACAAGAACAACAATTACAAATTCATTGAAAAGTCAAAAAACAAAGTGATACAGGTTTTGTGAAATCTTCTAAGACATTAATTGTTTAAAGTATTGGAGTTGGTTGAATCAATTTACCGAAATAACCCAGTCATGAGTAAAGCAAAAGCAACAATAGTATTTATATCATTCGTAGGTGCAACTAACTCTCCAAGAGGTAACTGTTTTATTCTCCAAGGTAAAAGCACACCTGACCATTTAGAAAAAAGAAAAACAAATAGGAACAAAGTTCCAATAAATGGAACCCAAGGACCATATTCTTCTCCATTTTGAGTTTCGCTCACATCTTGAATGAAATCCAAAACATATCAAAAGAAATTCTGGTTGTGGGTGAGAATAGTTAGTGGATTCCGAACGGCTATACCGACTCAACCTAAAAAGATAGCAATTACGACCCAAGAAATTATAAGTTCTTGGGCATGCACTTAGCGGAAACCACTTATTTGCCATAGAAATGTTGCCTACTTTTGCAGCGAATATCTCACATAACCCTTTAATGTGTTGAACGAACATGGTAGAACATTCGTAGTACCCTCTGACAGAAATGGAACTTAAGAAGGAATTTTGATTCAACCATTTTTTCTACTCTCCTACCTTATTTAGTCATATATTTTGGGTATTAAATTAATTAATGAATTAACCACGTAATATATCATACTTCGTAAATTTTTTCGATTAGGTAACTTCGTTCCCTAAATCCAGGAAGCTATCCATATTCCATAAAGGAGACGAATGAAACTAAAGTTTCATGTTCGGTTTTGAATTATAGACGTTAAAAATGATGAATCGACGTCGGCTATAACCCTAGCCTTCCAAGCTAACGATGTAATTCGAGTCCCTTTATCCACTCGATATGAATCATAATACATGCATCATTGGATCCTCCTAAGATTTCTAGATGATCCAAGAGATATTCAAGGTCAACCAATATGGATCAGAAATCTAAATTTGAAACCAACCTTTAGGGTCAAGGTCGACCCATCACTAGGGGCTTAAAAAATGCCAAAGTCAGTTGGTCCTGGTGCCATTGATTGACATTGATTGTGAAATGATTAGAGGTGGTCCAGCAAAGGATCAATGATGTGTGAAATCAATTAGAGTGTTTAAAAAATGGATATGAGGCAGATCACATATATGCATGATTGAATCACTATGACTTTTTTTTTGACAGCCTTAGAACATATAAACAACATCCTAAAGGTTTTAGTCCAAAAGAATGATGAATATCTTTTAAACATGAAAAACATAAGTCATTTAGATGTCTAAGCATAAAGTTATAACCAAAACAAGTCGGTTTGACTACCTAAAAAACTTGTTTTAAGGTAAATTTGGCTTTACTTTTGATTTTGACGTTCAAATTTGCCAAATTTTTTTATTTGCTATTTAAACTAAACGCATTAAACCATACATCAAAAGCATGCATGATTAGAAAGATACGGTCGAAACATGTTTTGTTAGTGCAGTCCTATCATATCTGTATGTGTTTGTAGGAGTGAAGTGTTGAGCTGATATAATTTAATGAAGACAAGAGGCAAGGCCAAAGCAATAAAGATAGTGCGCATTTTTTACGTTTCTCGAATTACACAATGGGATTAGCAAATAAAAGTGCTAATGCCACGACCATGCCGTAAACTGTTAAAGCTTTCATAAAAAACAGATTAAGCAATAAAGTACTTTGTATTTTTCCATCTGCTTCTGGTTGACTTGTGATACCTTCTATGGCTTGGCCCGCAGGACTACCCTGACTGATGCAGTAGAAATTAGGGAATTCACAAAAAAAAGAAGAAGAAATAGTTAATGATATAATCAAATAAACAAATGAATTATTATATCTTACTTAATTAGTTTGTTTAATCAATGTTATTTATATATTTATGATATTAATTAGTTGCATTACTTAGTATTTCATATAACATCCAACTAATTTGAGAAGGGATGATATTTGATATTACTGAATCATCAGAACTACTTCGATATCTCGTTTTTATTCCCTATTCGAGTTTTTGTATATCCATATAACATAGTGCTTCTATTTCTTTGATCCAAAACTTCGAATTCTTCTCTCATTCATCTTTTTTAAACGCATTCGTAGGCTTGACTTTCTATTCAATTCACATATATAGTCACAGACAGAAAAAAAATGCTTATATCGTAATCCATATAGAGAGCGGAATCTATACCTATATAAAGTCGGTCGTAATACAGTAATAATATACATGGGTAGTCTATATATAACTATCGAATATCAACTGTTACATATACAAGTGTTTCTTCAATAATGTAAACCATCGTCATCTTATTTCAATTAAATGGGATCGGACCATGGAATCATTCTTCAAAGCATACCCCGGAGTTCACGTCTAATGTGTATCTAGCTCGACCCAAGTACCCTACATGATTTTTACTAGTCTTTATCATTATTTGACAATGATTCAAACGCTGCGATTCATCAAAGCCAATCATCACATATCAAGATTTGATGATTGATTGATTCAATTGCAATTAATTCCAATTTTGGTTAATTGTTGAATAGAATGGAATGAAATAGCAGCGGTTTCGCAAAACATAGTTCCAATTGTTTTGTCGCACGCCCCAATAAAGGGGATTTATGACATAAATATGACAAAGGGGATCTTAGGAAATGCGATTCTGAAAATTAAAGCATTATTTTATAATTTATTTGGATGAAAAGCTAGTCAATGATGCCCTTCCATCGATACTAAGTGTACTAAAGAAACACGAACAACAACTCAGTCCCTTTTAAAAAGACCTGTATAGAAATGTGCCACTGATATAAGTAAAGCTAAACCAACAGTAGTATTTATATCATTCGTAGGTGCAACTAACTCCCCATGAGATAATTGTATGATTCTCAAAGGTAAAAGCACACCTGACCAGTTAGAAACAAAAACAAATAGGAATGGAGTTCAAATAAAAGAACCCAATTACCATATTCTTCTCCATTTTGAGTTTTGACTACGTTTTTAATGAAAGCAAGAACATATCAGAAGAAATTTTGGCCGTATGTCAGAATAGTTTGTGTATTCTGAACGGCTATAGAGGGTGAATCTTAATATGATAGCAATTACGACCCAAGAAGTGATAAGTACTTTGGCATGCACATGGAAACCTCCGATTTGCCAATAAAAATATTACCTACTTCCACACTGAATATTTCGCATAACCCTTTAGTGTTGATATAACATGGTAGAACATTCGTAGTACCCTCTGATAGAAATGGAACTCAAGAAGGAATTATTTTGATTCAACCATTGCTTTTTCTAATCTCCTAACTAACTTAATCATATATTGCGGGTACTAAATTAATTAATGAATTAACCACGCGTAGTATATCACACATCATAAATTTTTTCGTTTATGTCACTTTGAGCACTAAATCCTTGAATTTATCCATATTCCATAAATGAGCTAAATGAAACCAAAGTTTCTTGTTCGGTTTTGAATTAAGGATGTTAAAAATGATGAATCGACGTCGAGTATGACGCTAGCCTTCCAAGTTACGATGTGGGTTCAAGTCCCTTAATCTGCTCGATATGAATCATAATACATACATCATTGGTTCCTCCTATGATTTCTGGATCATCCAAGAGATATTCAAGGTCAACCAATATGGACCATAAATGTAAATTTGAAATCAACCTTTAAGGTCAAGGTCGACCCATCACTAGGGGCTTAAAAATTGCCCATGGTCGGTTAGTATTAGAGTCAAACGGCAATTTGGATGGCTGAGCATTAGAGGTGGTCCACCCTAGGATCAATAATATGTGAAATCAATTATAGTATCTAAAAATTGATTATGAGGCATCATAGAGAAACCATCGTGTTAAGTTGCGCACATGTTTCAAGCTGCTTATTCATACTTTCACCTTCATCTTCGTCAAAAATAAAGGAATAGGACAAATGAGATGTATGACATGAACAGGACAAAGGGGATCTTAGGAAATGCGATTCTGAAAATTAAAGCATTATTTTATAATTTTGGATGAAAAGCTAGTCAATGATGCCCTTCCATGGATACTAAGTGTACTGAAGAAACAAGAACAACAATTACTAATTCATCGGCCAATATATTCCTGAAAATTCAAAAACTAAGTGATAAAGGTTTGTGAAATCTTCTAAGACATTAATTGGGGAAAGTATTGTTGTCAGTTGAATACATTTACCGAAATAACCCTGTCCATTTTTAGAAAGGCCTGCATAGAAATGTGCCACTGACATGAGTAAAGCTAAACCAACAGTAGTATTTATATCATTCGTAGGTGCAACTAACTCTCCATGAGGTAACTATATTATTCTCAAAGGTAAAAGCACACCTGACCAGTTAGAAACTAAAACAAATATGAATGGAGTTCAAATAAAAGAACCCAATTACCATATTCTTCTCCATTACGAGTCTTGCCTACGTTTTTAATGAAAACAAGAACTTATCAGAAGAAATTTTGGTCGTCGGTCAGAATAGTTTGTGTACTCTGAACGACTATAGAGGGTGATTTAATATGAGAGCAATTACTACACAAGAAGTTATAAGAACTTGGAAACCTCCGATTTGCCATTACAAATGTTACCTACTTCCACACCGAATATTTCGCATAACGCTTTAGTGTGTTGATCGAACATGGTAGAACATTCGTAGTACCCTCTGATAGAAATGGAACTTAAGAAAGAATTATTTTGATTCAACCATTATTTTTTCCAAACTCCTAACTTAATCATATATTCTGGGTACTAAATTAATTAATGAATTAACCACGCGTAGTATATCACACATCATAAATTTTTTCGTTTATGTCACTTTGAGCACTAAATCCTTGAATTTATCCATATTCCATAAATGAGCTAAATGAAACCAAAGTTTCTTGTTCGGTTTTGAATTAAGGATGTTAAAAATGATGAATCGACGTCGAGTATGACGCTAGCCTTCCAAGTTACGATGTGGGTTCAAGTCCCTTAATCTGCTCGATATGAATCATAATACATACATCATTGGATCCTCCTATGATTTCTGGATCATCTAAGAGATATTCAAGGTCAACCAATATGGACCAGAAATGTAAATTTGAAATCAACCTCTAAGGTCCAGGTCGACCCATCACTAGGGGTTTAAAAAATGCCCAAGGTTAGTTAGTATTAGAGTCAAAAGGCAATTTGGATGATCGAGCATTAGAGGTGGTCCACCCTATGATTAATGATTTGTGAAATCAATTATAGTATCTAAAAACTGATTATGCGGCATCATTGAGAGACCATCGTGTTAAGTTGCGTACATACTTTAAGCTGCTTATTCATACTTTCACATTCATCTTCGTCAAAAAGAACTTTTTAGAAATGGATTTGATCTCAATGTTTATCTTATCCAATCTACAAAATCAGTCTATATTTTTGCTATTGAGAGAGCTTCACATTCTTGATAACAAAGAAATACAATATGTAAAACATCCCAATTTTGGCATAGTAGTCTTGTGTCAATGGTCATATTTCAAAAGTCTTATCTTTCAAACATGAAAAAAAATTGTCATTTCGTACCAAGTTATGACCCACACATATCGGTTTGACTACCCAAAAAACTTGTTTTTAGAAAATTTTAATTAAATTCTGATTTTGACATTCAAATTTGCCAAATTTGTTTTTTAATATAATTTAAATTCAATGCATTAAACCACACCTCAAAATGATGGATGATTAGAAAGATATGGTCAAAACAAGTTAACTTGTTAGTGCAGTCCAAGCAAGTCTAGGATTTTAGGAGTGAAGTGTTGAGTTGATATAATTTAAAGAAGAGAAAATGCAGGGTCCAAGCAATAAAAGAAGTATGTATTTTTCATGTTTCTAGTATTACACAAAGGGATTAGCAAATAAAAATGATAATTCCACGACCATAAAAGCCAGAATAAGCAATAAAATACCTTGTATTTTACCATCTACTTCTAGTTGAATAGCGATACCTTCAATGGCACTTGTGATGAAACAACAAGAACTATGTTATGCTAAACTGTTGCTTTATACGTGAGATGGTTTACATATTACTTGATATAGTTCGCTTTCATGAATCGCTTTGTTTGAATCGATGTGAGATTATGATAAAGACAAGTGAAAATCACGTAGTTTACATGGGTCAAGCTAGATAGCCGTATCTACATATTATACGTGAACTCCAGTGTTTGCTTTGAAGAATGATTCGAGGGTCCAATCCGATTCAAAAGAAATAAGATGATGGTTTAGACTGTGGAAGAAACATATGTATATGTGATAGTAGACATTCAATAGTTATATTATTTCATTCCCCATACTACCAATGTAATATGGACATAAATTCCAATTTCTCTATATGGATTACGATATAAGCTCTTTGTTTTCTGTCTGTGACTGTTTGTGTGGATTGAATATGAAGTCATGCCTATGAATTCGTTTAAAGAAGATGAAGGAGAGAAGAATTGAAAGAATGGGTTTGGAAAAAAGAAATAGAAGAACTATATTATATGGATTTACAAAATCTTGAGAATAAAAATGAGATATTGAAGTATTCTTGATGATTCAGTAATATCAAATATCATCACTTCTTTATTTCGGTTGGGAGTTCTTAGTTTAGTTGTACGGATCTTAGTGATGGAATATGAAATACTAAGTAATGTAACTAATTAATATTATCAATATATAAATAACAATAATTAAGTATACTAATTTAGTAATATATAATAATTTATTGGTTTATTTAATTTCTGCTGCTTTCGTTATTGTTGCTGGATTGGCCATATTACTTGCTTGTATTGGACCCAGAGTCGGTCAAGCTACTACTGCAGGATAATCCATAGAAGGTATCGCTTGTCAACCACAAGCATACTGTAAAATATGAGTTACTTTATTGCACAACAATAAGCCATAGACGGTATCTTTAGTCTGACATTTATTTGCTAATCCCTTTGTGTAATCCTAGAAACGTGAAAAATACGTACTTTTATTTATTTTGCCCTGCCTCTTTTCTTCTTTAAATTATATCAACTCAACACTTCACTCCTACAATTCGAGACAGACATGCTTGGACCGTACTAATAAGTTAACTTGTTTTGACCATATCATGCTGCCTTTTGAGTTATGGTTTAATGTGTTTGGTTGAAAGACAAAATAAGAATAAAAGTAAACTTTTCGTAAAAAAATGTTTTTTGAGAAGTCAAAACCGATTTGTTTTGGTTATAACTGTGATTTGACATCAAAATAACTTGTTTTTTCATCTTTGAAAGATATTCATCATTGTTTTGGACAAAAACCTTTAGGATGATGTTTTATATGCAAAAAATATCGTGAAAATGAAGACTATGTCGAAAACGACTCTGGGCATGTTTTTTGAAATTTGAGCATTGACACAAGACTACTAGGCCACAATCGGGGGGGGGGGGGTGTTTACATACTGTATCTCTTTGTTATGAAGCATATGATGCTCTGTTAAAACAAAGAAGTAGACACATGTATCTCTTTGTTATGAAGCATATGAAGCTCTGTTAATAACAAAGAAGTAGACACACCGATTTTGTAGATTAGATAAAATTAACATTGAGATCAAATCCATTTCTAAAAAGTTTCTTTTGACGAAGATGAAGGTAAAAGTATGAATAAGCAGCTTAAAGCATGTACTCACCTTAACTCGGTGGTCTCTCTATGATGCTTCATAATCAGTTTTTAGATATTGGAATTGATTTCACAAATCATTGATCCTAGGGTGGACGACGACTATTGCTCGACCATCCAAATTGCCTTTTGACTCTATTACCAACTGACCATGGGCATTTTTTAAACCCCTAGTGACGGATCGACTTGGACCCTAAAGGTTGGTTTCAAATTTAGATTTGTGATCCATATTGGTTGACCTTGAATATCTCTTGGATGATCCAGCAATCATAGGAGGATCCAATGATGTATGTATATTCATATCGAGCGGGTAAACGGACTCAAACCCGCATCCGAACTTGGAAGGCTAGGGTTATATTCGACGTCGATTCATCATTTTTAATGTCCATAATTGAAAATCGAACATGAAACTTTGGTTTCATTGAATATGAATAAATTCAAGGATTTAGGTCTCAAAGTGACATAAATGAAAAAATTTACGATGTGTGATATATTACGTTGTTAATTCATTAATTAATTTAGTACCCAGAATATATGATTAAATTAGGTAGGAGAGAAGAAACAGAAATGGTTGAATCAAAATAATTCCTTCTTAACTTTCATTTTTGTCAGATGGTAAAACAAATGTTTGACCATGTTCGATCAACACGCAAAAGGGTCATGCGAAATATTCGGTGCGAAAGTAGGTAACATTTCTATTGGCAAATAGGGGGTTTCCAAGAGCATGCCCAAGTACTTATAACTTCTTGGGTCGTAATTGCTATCTTATTAGGTTCAGCCCGTATAGCCCTTCAGGTTCCACAAACCATTCTGACTTACGGCCAGAATTTTTTCTAAAATGTTGTTGATTTTATTCAAGATGTGAGGAAAACTCAAAATGGAGAAGAATATGGTCCTCACGTTGCTTTTATTGGAACTCTATTCCGTATTGTTTTCGTTTCTAACTGGTCAGGTGCGCTTAAAACCTTAGAGAATCAAACAACTACCTCAAGGGGAGTTAGTTGTACCTACGAATGATATAAATACCACTATTGCTTTAGCTTTACTGAGGTCAGTGGCATATTTCTATGCATGACTTTCTAATCGACTAATGACTGTGTTTAAACATATTAATGACTTATTTTTTAATGTTTGAAAGATATTCATCATTCTTTTGGACAAAAACCTTTAGGATGTTAAAATATAGTGAAATTAGAGAGTATGTCAAAAATGACTTTGGCCAAAATTGGGGTGTTTACATTGTATCTCTTCGTTATCAAGCATGAGATGATGACAAAAAAATAGACACACCGATTTTGAAGAATGGATAAGATTAACATTGAGATCAAATCTATTTCTAAAAAGTTGTTTTTGACGAAGATGAAGATGAAAGTATGAATAAGCAGCTTAAAGCATATATGCAACTTAACACAAGGGTCTCTTTATGATGCCTCACGATCAGTTTTTAAACACTCTATTTCACTTCACAAATCATTGATAATTTGCCGGACCACCTCTGATCATTTCACAATCAATGTCAATCTTATCCAAATTGCCATTTGACTCCAGGACCAACTCACCTTTCGCTTTTTTAAGCCCCTAGTGATGGGTCGATCTCGACCATAAAGGCTGGCTTCAAATTTAGATTTTAGGAGCGAAGTGTTAGTTGGATGGATCTTAGTGATGCAATTTGATATACTAAGTAATGCGATAAATTAATATTATAAATATATGAATAACATTAATTAAAAGCACTAATTAAGTAATCTATTATAGTTCATTTGTTTATTTGATTATAACACTAAACATTTTATCTTTTTTTTGTTCTGAGGAGCTTAATACGAATCCCCTAATTTCTAATGCATCAGTCAGGGTACTTATACGGGCCAAGCCGTTGAAGGTATCGCAAGTCAACTAGAAGCAGAGGGTAAAATACAAGGTACTTTATTGCTTAATCTGGCTTTATGGAAGCTTTAACAGTTTACGACATGGTCGTGGCATTAGCACTTTTATTTGCTAATCCTTTTGATCCGAGAAACGTGAAAACATGAAAAATACATCCTTTTATTGCTTTGGCCCCGCCTCTTGTCTTCTTTAAATTATATCAGCTTAACACTTCACTCCTATAATCCTAGAGAGAGACAGATTGGATGCTTTGGCCCTGCCTCGTCTTCATTCTAATCATGCTTGCTTCTGATGTATGGCTTAATACGTTTAGTTTAAATTATAGTAAAATAAACAAATTTGGCCAATTCAAATGTTTTGTCAGAATTAAAGTAAAATCTTCCTAAAAACAAGTTTTTTGGGGAGTCAAACTGACTTGTTTTGGTTATAATTTTGTGCCTAGACATCAAAATGACTTAGTTTTTTTCATTTTTGAAAGATAAACATCATTCTTTTGGACAAAAATCTTTCGGATGTTGTTTTATATGCAAAAAATATAGTAAACCTAGAGTATGTCGAAAATGACTCTGGGAAACATGTTTTTTGAAATATGACCATTGACACAAGACTACTAGTCCAAAATAGGGGTGTTTCAAATTGTATCCCTTTGTTATCAAGCTTGTGAAGATGACAAAAAAGTAGACACATCGATTTTGTAGAATGGATACGATTAGCATTGAGATCAAATCCATTTCTAAAAAGTTGTTTTTGACAAAGATTAAGATGAAAGTATGAATAAGCAGCTTAAAAGCATGTATGCAACTTAACACGAGGGTCTCTCTATCATATTCAGATTTTTAACACTTTAATTGATTTCACAAATCATTGATCCTATGCTGGATCACCCCTAATCATTTCGCAATCAATGTTGTTCTTTGACTTTTCAGGAATATATTTTCCGATGAATTAGTGACCAGATTAAACCAACTCCAATACTTTTACCAATTAAGTCAAACAGTTACCTCATGGGGAGTTAGTTGCACCTACGAATGATATAAATACTACTGTTGTTTTAGCTTAACTCATGTCAGTGGCACATTTCTGTTCTGGCCTTTCTAGAAAGGGACTGGGATATTTCGGTAAATATATTCAACCAACTCCAATACTTTCACCAATTAATGTCTTAGAAGATTTCACAAAACCATTATCACTTAGTTTTTGACTTTTGAGGAATATATTGGTCGATGAATTAGTAATTATTGCACTTGTTTCTTTAGTACACTTACCCATGGAAGGTCATCACTGAGTTGCTTTCCATCAAAATAAATAATAAAATAATGCTTTGAATTTCAAAGAGTCGCTTTTTCTGTTTGAATTGATTTAAATTCAAAATTAAGCAAGGCCATGAATCTTATTCTAATAATGAATTCATGCATAGCTCAAGATACTTACTTGAGAAACATGATTGATATAAATGTAATTATTTACGATATGTATGATATAGTGTAGGAAGAAAACAAGAGCAAGAGAAATATATGTACGATATTAATATTTGTTATATTATGTATTGCACTACAGAATTGTAAAAAAAGGGAGAAATTTCCAATTTTTCTTAAGATCTCCTTTATTTTGTCATATTCATGTCACACATCTCCTTTATTTTCCCAGTCAATTACGACGATTCATAATTGGGGTAATAATTGTTACTTGTTTTGGGCATGCGACGAAACAACAAGAACTATGTTATGCGAAACCGTAGCTATTTCATTCCATCATATGCAACAATTAACAAAAATTGGAATTAATTGTAATTGGATCAATAATAATCAAATCTTGATCTGGGATGATTCACTTTGATGAATCTCTTTGTTTGCATCAATGTGATAAAAATCACGTAGTTTAGGTGGGTCAAGTTAGATAGCCATAGCTACATATTATACATGAACTCCGGTGTATGCTTAGAAGAATGATTCCAAGGTCCGAACCGATTCAAAAGAAATAAGATGATGATGGTTTACATTATGGAAGAAACCCATGTATATATGTGATAGTAGATATTCAATAGTTATATATGGACTACCCATGTATATTATTTCATTCCCCATGTTACTACCGACTTTATATAGATATAAATTCCACTTTCTCCATATCGATTACGTATAAGCTCTTCATTTTCTGTCCGACTGTATGTGTGAATTGAATATGAAATCAAGCCTATGAATGCATTTAAAGAAGATGGAGCGAAGGATTGAAAGAATGGGTTCAAAGCAAAAAAATTGAATCACTTTATTATATGCATTTACAAAAACTTGGATAGGAAAAAAAATGAGATATTGGGGTAGTTCTCATGATTCACTATTATCAAATATCATCACTTTTCAAATTAGGTTCGGAGTTCTTAGTTTAGATGTATGGATCCTTGTGATGGAATATGAAATACTGAGTAATGTAACTAATTAATATTATAAATATGTAAAAAACATTAATAAAGTACACTAATTAATCACGTAATATATCATACATCATAAATTTTTTTGTTGAGGTCACTTTGCGCACTAAATTCTGGAATCTATCTGTATTCCATAAAGGAGCCGAATAAAACTAAAGTTTCATGTTCGGTTTTGAGTTATAGATGTTAAATATGATGAACCGACGACTATAACTCGAGCCTTCCCAGCTAACATGCGGGTTCGAGTCCCTTTATTCGCTCAAATCTAATAAAACATACATCATTGGATCCTGCTAAGATTTCTAGATGATCCAAGAGATATTCAAGGTCAACTAATATGGACCAAAAATCTAAATTTGAAACCAACCTTTAGGGTCCTGGTCGACCTATCACGTGGAGCTTAAAAAATGATAAAGGTCAGTTGGTCCTAGAGTCAAAAGGCATATTGGATAAGACTTACATTGATTGTGAAATGATTAGAGGCGGTCCATCCAAGTATCAATGATTTGTGAAATCAATTAGAGTGTTTAAAAACTGATTATGAGGCATCACAGAGAGACCCTCGTGTTAAGTTGCATACATGCTTTAAGCTGCTTAATTCATACTTTCATCTTAATCTTCGTCAAAAACAACTTTTTAGAAATATATTTGATATCAATGTCAATCTTATCCATTCTAGAAAATCGGTGTGTCTACTTTTTTGTCATCATCTCATGTTTGATAACGAAGATATACAATATGTAAACACTCAATTTTGGTCCAGTAATCTTGTGTCAATTGTCATATTTCAAAAAACAGGTTGCACAGAGTTATTTTTGACATACTCTCTATTTTCACAAGCACAAAATTATAACCAAAACAATTCGATTTGACTCCCTAAAAAACTTGTTTTTAGGTAAATTTGACTTTAGTTTTGATTTTGACATTCAAATTTGCCAAATTTGTTTTCTTACTATAATTTAAACTAAACGCATTAAACCATACCTCAAAAGGCTGCATGATTAGAAAGATATGGTCAAAAGAAGTCAATTTGTTAGTGAGAACCAAGCATTCTAGGATTTTAGGAGCGAAGTGTTGAGCTGATATAATTTAAAGAAGAGAAGAGGAAGTGTCAAAGCAGTTAGGATTACCCAAATAAATCGTTTCTAAAAAGTATTTTTTACGTTTTCACGTTTCTAAGAATTAGCAAATAAATGTGCTACTGCGACAACCAGGCCATAAATTATTAAAGCTTCTATAAAAGGTAGATTAAGCAATAAAGTACATCGTATTTTACCCTCTACTTCTACGGCTTGGCCCGCAGCAGTATCTTGATCGACTCTGGGTCCAATAGAAGCAAGTTCTATGGCCAATCTAGCAGCAATTTAGAAGCAGTCTTGTTGCTACGTTGCGCCCCCCAAATGAGTATGAATTATTACCCCAATTATGAATCGTCGTAATTGATTGGGAAAATAAAAGAGATGTACAACATGAATAGGACAAAGGTGATCTTAGCAAAAAATGAGAAATTTGTCCCATTTTACAATTCCGTAGTGTAATATGTAATATAATAAATATTAATATCATACATATATTTCTCTTGCTCTTGTTTTCTTCCTAACAATATCATACATATCGTAAATAAACATATTTATATCACTCATGTTCCACAAGTAGGTATTTTGAGCTACGCATGAATTAATTATTGCAATAAGATTCACGGGCTTACTTAATTTTGAATTTTAATCAATTCAAAAGGAAAAAGCGACTCTGAAAATTAAATTATTATTTATTTGGATGAAAAGCTACTCAATTACATGGCTAAGTGTACTAACGAAACAAGAACAACAATTACAAATTCATTGAAAAGTCAAAAAACAAAGTGATACAGGTTTTGTGAAATCTTCTAAGACATTAATTGTTTAAAGTATTGGAGTTGGTTGAATCAATTTACCGAAATAACCCAGTCATGAGTAAAGCAAAAGCAACAATAGTATTTATATCATTCGTAGGTGCAACTAACTCTCCAAGAGGTAACTGTTTTATTCTCCAAGGTAAAAGCACACCTGACCATTTAGAAAAAAGAAAAACAAATAGGAACAAAGTTCCAATAAATGGAACCCAAGGACCATATTCTTCTCCATTTTGAGTTTCGCTCACATCTTGAATGAAATCCAAAACATATCAAAAGAAATTCTGGTTGTGGGTGAGAATAGTTAGTGGATTCCGAACGGCTATACCGACTCAACCTAAAAAGATAGCAATTACGACCCAAGAAATTATAAGTTCTTGGGCATGCACTTAGCGGAAACCACTTATTTGCCATAGAAATGTTGCCTACTTTTGCAGCGAATATCTCACATAACCCTTTAATGTGTTGAACGAACATGGTAGAACATTCGTAGTACCCTCTGACAGAAATGGAACTTAAGAAGGAATTTTGATTCAACCATTTTTTCTACTCTCCTACCTTATTTAGTCATATATTTTGGGTATTAAATTAATTAATGAATTAACCACGTAATATATCATACTTCGTAAATTTTTTCGATTAGGTAACTTCGTTCCCTAAATCCAGGAAGCTATCCATATTCCATAAAGGAGACGAATGAAACTAAAGTTTCATGTTCGGTTTTGAATTATAGACGTTAAAAATGATGAATCGACGTCGGCTATAACCCTAGCCTTCCAAGCTAACGATGTAATTCGAGTCCCTTTATCCACTCGATATGAATCATAATACATGCATCATTGGATCCTCCTAAGATTTCTAGATGATCCAAGAGATATTCAAGGTCAACCAATATGGATCAGAAATCTAAATTTGAAACCAACCTTTAGGGTCAAGGTCGACCCATCACTAGGGGCTTAAAAAATGCCAAAGTCAGTTGGTCCTGGTGCCATTGATTGACATTGATTGTGAAATGATTAGAGGTGGTCCAGCAAAGGATCAATGATGTGTGAAATCAATTAGAGTGTTTAAAAAATGGATATGAGGCAGATCACATATATGCATGATTGAATCACTATGACTTTTTTTTTGACAGCCTTAGAACATATAAACAACATCCTAAAGGTTTTAGTCCAAAAGAATGATGAATATCTTTTAAACATGAAAAACATAAGTCATTTAGATGTCTAAGCATAAAGTTATAACCAAAACAAGTCGGTTTGACTACCTAAAAAACTTGTTTTAAGGTAAATTTGGCTTTACTTTTGATTTTGACGTTCAAATTTGCCAAATTTTTTTATTTGCTATTTAAACTAAACGCATTAAACCATACATCAAAAGCATGCATGATTAGAAAGATACGGTCGAAACATGTTTTGTTAGTGCAGTCCTATCATATCTGTATGTGTTTGTAGGAGTGAAGTGTTGAGCTGATATAATTTAATGAAGACAAGAGGCAAGGCCAAAGCAATAAAGATAGTGCGCATTTTTTACGTTTCTCGAATTACACAATGGGATTAGCAAATAAAAGTGCTAATGCCACGACCATGCCGTAAACTGTTAAAGCTTTCATAAAAAACAGATTAAGCAATAAAGTACTTTGTATTTTTCCATCTGCTTCTGGTTGACTTGTGATACCTTCTATGGCTTGGCCCGCAGGACTACCCTGACTGATGCAGTAGAAATTAGGGAATTCACAAAAAAAAGAAGAAGAAATAGTTAATGATATAATCAAATAAACAAATGAATTATTATATCTTACTTAATTAGTTTGTTTAATCAATGTTATTTATATATTTATGATATTAATTAGTTGCATTACTTAGTATTTCATATAACATCCAACTAATTTGAGAAGGGATGATATTTGATATTACTGAATCATCAGAACTACTTCGATATCTCGTTTTTATTCCCTATTCGAGTTTTTGTATATCCATATAACATAGTGCTTCTATTTCTTTGATCCAAAACTTCGAATTCTTCTCTCATTCATCTTTTTTAAACGCATTCGTAGGCTTGACTTTCTATTCAATTCACATATATAGTCACAGACAGAAAAAAAATGCTTATATCGTAATCCATATAGAGAGCGGAATCTATACCTATATAAAGTCGGTCGTAATACAGTAATAATATACATGGGTAGTCTATATATAACTATCGAATATCAACTGTTACATATACAAGTGTTTCTTCAATAATGTAAACCATCGTCATCTTATTTCAATTAAATGGGATCGGACCATGGAATCATTCTTCAAAGCATACCCCGGAGTTCACGTCTAATGTGTATCTAGCTCGACCCAAGTACCCTACATGATTTTTACTAGTCTTTATCATTATTTGACAATGATTCAAACGCTGCGATTCATCAAAGCCAATCATCACATATCAAGATTTGATGATTGATTGATTCAATTGCAATTAATTCCAATTTTGGTTAATTGTTGAATAGAATGGAATGAAATAGCAGCGGTTTCGCAAAACATAGTTCCAATTGTTTTGTCGCACGCCCCAATAAAGGGGATTTATGACATAAATATGACAAAGGGGATCTTAGGAAATGCGATTCTGAAAATTAAAGCATTATTTTATAATTTATTTGGATGAAAAGCTAGTCAATGATGCCCTTCCATCGATACTAAGTGTACTAAAGAAACACGAACAACAACTCAGTCCCTTTTAAAAAGACCTGTATAGAAATGTGCCACTGATATAAGTAAAGCTAAACCAACAGTAGTATTTATATCATTCGTAGGTGCAACTAACTCCCCATGAGATAATTGTATGATTCTCAAAGGTAAAAGCACACCTGACCAGTTAGAAACAAAAACAAATAGGAATGGAGTTCAAATAAAAGAACCCAATTACCATATTCTTCTCCATTTTGAGTTTTGACTACGTTTTTAATGAAAGCAAGAACATATCAGAAGAAATTTTGGCCGTATGTCAGAATAGTTTGTGTATTCTGAACGGCTATAGAGGGTGAATCTTAATATGATAGCAATTACGACCCAAGAAGTGATAAGTACTTTGGCATGCACATGGAAACCTCCGATTTGCCAATAAAAATATTACCTACTTCCACACTGAATATTTCGCATAACCCTTTAGTGTTGATATAACATGGTAGAACATTCGTAGTACCCTCTGATAGAAATGGAACTCAAGAAGGAATTATTTTGATTCAACCATTGCTTTTTCTAATCTCCTAACTAACTTAATCATATATTGCGGGTACTAAATTAATTAATGAATTAACCACGCGTAGTATATCACACATCATAAATTTTTTCGTTTATGTCACTTTGAGCACTAAATCCTTGAATTTATCCATATTCCATAAATGAGCTAAATGAAACCAAAGTTTCTTGTTCGGTTTTGAATTAAGGATGTTAAAAATGATGAATCGACGTCGAGTATGACGCTAGCCTTCCAAGTTACGATGTGGGTTCAAGTCCCTTAATCTGCTCGATATGAATCATAATACATACATCATTGGTTCCTCCTATGATTTCTGGATCATCCAAGAGATATTCAAGGTCAACCAATATGGACCATAAATGTAAATTTGAAATCAACCTTTAAGGTCAAGGTCGACCCATCACTAGGGGCTTAAAAATTGCCCATGGTCGGTTAGTATTAGAGTCAAACGGCAATTTGGATGGCTGAGCATTAGAGGTGGTCCACCCTAGGATCAATAATATGTGAAATCAATTATAGTATCTAAAAATTGATTATGAGGCATCATAGAGAAACCATCGTGTTAAGTTGCGCACATGTTTCAAGCTGCTTATTCATACTTTCACCTTCATCTTCGTCAAAAATAAAGGAATAGGACAAATGAGATGTATGACATGAACAGGACAAAGGGGATCTTAGGAAATGCGATTCTGAAAATTAAAGCATTATTTTATAATTTTGGATGAAAAGCTAGTCAATGATGCCCTTCCATGGATACTAAGTGTACTGAAGAAACAAGAACAACAATTACTAATTCATCGGCCAATATATTCCTGAAAATTCAAAAACTAAGTGATAAAGGTTTGTGAAATCTTCTAAGACATTAATTGGGGAAAGTATTGTTGTCAGTTGAATACATTTACCGAAATAACCCTGTCCATTTTTAGAAAGGCCTGCATAGAAATGTGCCACTGACATGAGTAAAGCTAAACCAACAGTAGTATTTATATCATTCGTAGGTGCAACTAACTCTCCATGAGGTAACTATATTATTCTCAAAGGTAAAAGCACACCTGACCAGTTAGAAACTAAAACAAATATGAATGGAGTTCAAATAAAAGAACCCAATTACCATATTCTTCTCCATTACGAGTCTTGCCTACGTTTTTAATGAAAACAAGAACTTATCAGAAGAAATTTTGGTCGTCGGTCAGAATAGTTTGTGTACTCTGAACGACTATAGAGGGTGATTTAATATGAGAGCAATTACTACACAAGAAGTTATAAGAACTTGGAAACCTCCGATTTGCCATTACAAATGTTACCTACTTCCACACCGAATATTTCGCATAACGCTTTAGTGTGTTGATCGAACATGGTAGAACATTCGTAGTACCCTCTGATAGAAATGGAACTTAAGAAAGAATTATTTTGATTCAACCATTATTTTTTCCAAACTCCTAACTTAATCATATATTCTGGGTACTAAATTAATTAATGAATTAACCACGCGTAGTATATCACACATCATAAATTTTTTCGTTTATGTCACTTTGAGCACTAAATCCTTGAATTTATCCATATTCCATAAATGAGCTAAATGAAACCAAAGTTTCTTGTTCGGTTTTGAATTAAGGATGTTAAAAATGATGAATCGACGTCGAGTATGACGCTAGCCTTCCAAGTTACGATGTGGGTTCAAGTCCCTTAATCTGCTCGATATGAATCATAATACATACATCATTGGATCCTCCTATGATTTCTGGATCATCTAAGAGATATTCAAGGTCAACCAATATGGACCAGAAATGTAAATTTGAAATCAACCTCTAAGGTCCAGGTCGACCCATCACTAGGGGTTTAAAAAATGCCCAAGGTTAGTTAGTATTAGAGTCAAAAGGCAATTTGGATGATCGAGCATTAGAGGTGGTCCACCCTATGATTAATGATTTGTGAAATCAATTATAGTATCTAAAAACTGATTATGCGGCATCATTGAGAGACCATCGTGTTAAGTTGCGTACATACTTTAAGCTGCTTATTCATACTTTCACATTCATCTTCGTCAAAAAGAACTTTTTAGAAATGGATTTGATCTCAATGTTTATCTTATCCAATCTACAAAATCAGTCTATATTTTTGCTATTGAGAGAGCTTCACATTCTTGATAACAAAGAAATACAATATGTAAAACATCCCAATTTTGGCATAGTAGTCTTGTGTCAATGGTCATATTTCAAAAGTCTTATCTTTCAAACATGAAAAAAAATTGTCATTTCGTACCAAGTTATGACCCACACATATCGGTTTGACTACCCAAAAAACTTGTTTTTAGAAAATTTTAATTAAATTCTGATTTTGACATTCAAATTTGCCAAATTTGTTTTTTAATATAATTTAAATTCAATGCATTAAACCACACCTCAAAATGATGGATGATTAGAAAGATATGGTCAAAACAAGTTAACTTGTTAGTGCAGTCCAAGCAAGTCTAGGATTTTAGGAGTGAAGTGTTGAGTTGATATAATTTAAAGAAGAGAAAATGCAGGGTCCAAGCAATAAAAGAAGTATGTATTTTTCATGTTTCTAGTATTACACAAAGGGATTAGCAAATAAAAATGATAATTCCACGACCATAAAAGCCAGAATAAGCAATAAAATACCTTGTATTTTACCATCTACTTCTAGTTGAATAGCGATACCTTCAATGGCACTTGTGATGAAACAACAAGAACTATGTTATGCTAAACTGTTGCTTTATACGTGAGATGGTTTACATATTACTTGATATAGTTCGCTTTCATGAATCGCTTTGTTTGAATCGATGTGAGATTATGATAAAGACAAGTGAAAATCACGTAGTTTACATGGGTCAAGCTAGATAGCCGTATCTACATATTATACGTGAACTCCAGTGTTTGCTTTGAAGAATGATTCGAGGGTCCAATCCGATTCAAAAGAAATAAGATGATGGTTTAGACTGTGGAAGAAACATATGTATATGTGATAGTAGACATTCAATAGTTATATTATTTCATTCCCCATACTACCAATGTAATATGGACATAAATTCCAATTTCTCTATATGGATTACGATATAAGCTCTTTGTTTTCTGTCTGTGACTGTTTGTGTGGATTGAATATGAAGTCATGCCTATGAATTCGTTTAAAGAAGATGAAGGAGAGAAGAATTGAAAGAATGGGTTTGGAAAAAAGAAATAGAAGAACTATATTATATGGATTTACAAAATCTTGAGAATAAAAATGAGATATTGAAGTATTCTTGATGATTCAGTAATATCAAATATCATCACTTCTTTATTTCGGTTGGGAGTTCTTAGTTTAGTTGTACGGATCTTAGTGATGGAATATGAAATACTAAGTAATGTAACTAATTAATATTATCAATATATAAATAACAATAATTAAGTATACTAATTTAGTAATATATAATAATTTATTGGTTTATTTAATTTCTGCTGCTTTCGTTATTGTTGCTGGATTGGCCATATTACTTGCTTGTATTGGACCCAGAGTCGGTCAAGCTACTACTGCAGGATAATCCATAGAAGGTATCGCTTGTCAACCACAAGCATACTGTAAAATATGAGTTACTTTATTGCACAACAATAAGCCATAGACGGTATCTTTAGTCTGACATTTATTTGCTAATCCCTTTGTGTAATCCTAGAAACGTGAAAAATACGTACTTTTATTTATTTTGCCCTGCCTCTTTTCTTCTTTAAATTATATCAACTCAACACTTCACTCCTACAATTCGAGACAGACATGCTTGGACCGTACTAATAAGTTAACTTGTTTTGACCATATCATGCTGCCTTTTGAGTTATGGTTTAATGTGTTTGGTTGAAAGACAAAATAAGAATAAAAGTAAACTTTTCGTAAAAAAATGTTTTTTGAGAAGTCAAAACCGATTTGTTTTGGTTATAACTGTGATTTGACATCAAAATAACTTGTTTTTTCATCTTTGAAAGATATTCATCATTGTTTTGGACAAAAACCTTTAGGATGATGTTTTATATGCAAAAAATATCGTGAAAATGAAGACTATGTCGAAAACGACTCTGGGCATGTTTTTTGAAATTTGAGCATTGACACAAGACTACTAGGCCACAATCGGGGGGGGGGGGTGTTTACATACTGTATCTCTTTGTTATGAAGCATATGATGCTCTGTTAAAACAAAGAAGTAGACACATGTATCTCTTTGTTATGAAGCATATGAAGCTCTGTTAATAACAAAGAAGTAGACACACCGATTTTGTAGATTAGATAAAATTAACATTGAGATCAAATCCATTTCTAAAAAGTTTCTTTTGACGAAGATGAAGGTAAAAGTATGAATAAGCAGCTTAAAGCATGTACTCACCTTAACTCGGTGGTCTCTCTATGATGCTTCATAATCAGTTTTTAGATATTGGAATTGATTTCACAAATCATTGATCCTAGGGTGGACGACGACTATTGCTCGACCATCCAAATTGCCTTTTGACTCTATTACCAACTGACCATGGGCATTTTTTAAACCCCTAGTGACGGATCGACTTGGACCCTAAAGGTTGGTTTCAAATTTAGATTTGTGATCCATATTGGTTGACCTTGAATATCTCTTGGATGATCCAGCAATCATAGGAGGATCCAATGATGTATGTATATTCATATCGAGCGGGTAAACGGACTCAAACCCGCATCCGAACTTGGAAGGCTAGGGTTATATTCGACGTCGATTCATCATTTTTAATGTCCATAATTGAAAATCGAACATGAAACTTTGGTTTCATTGAATATGAATAAATTCAAGGATTTAGGTCTCAAAGTGACATAAATGAAAAAATTTACGATGTGTGATATATTACGTTGTTAATTCATTAATTAATTTAGTACCCAGAATATATGATTAAATTAGGTAGGAGAGAAGAAACAGAAATGGTTGAATCAAAATAATTCCTTCTTAACTTTCATTTCTGTCAGATGGTAAAACAAATGTTTGACCATGTTCGATCAACACGCAAAAGGGTCATGCGAAATATTCGGTGCGAAAGTAGGTAACATTTCTATTGGCAAATAGGGGGTTTCCAAGAGCATGCCCAAGTACTTATAACTTCTTGGGTCGTAATTGCTATCTTATTAGGTTCAGCCCGTATAGCCCTTCAGGTTCCACAAACCATTCTGACTTACGGCCAGAATTTTTTCTAAAATGTTGTTGATTTTATTCAAGATGTGAGGAAAACTCAAAATGGAGAAGAATATGGTCCTCACGTTGCTTTTATTGGAACTCTATTCCGTATTGTTTTCGTTTCTAACTGGTCAGGTGCGCTTAAAACCTTAGAGAATCAAACAACTACCTCAAGGGGAGTTAGTTGTACCTACGAATGATATAAATACCACTATTGCTTTAGCTTTACTGAGGTCAGTGGCATATTTCTATGCATGACTTTCTAATCGACTAATGACTGTGTTTAAACATATTAATGACTTATTTTTTAATGTTTGAAAGATATTCATCATTCTTTTGGACAAAAACCTTTAGGATGTTAAAATATAGTGAAATTAGAGAGTATGTCAAAAATGACTTTGGCCAAAATTGGGGTGTTTACATTGTATCTCTTCGTTATCAAGCATGAGATGATGACAAAAAAATAGACACACCGATTTTGAAGAATGGATAAGATTAACATTGAGATCAAATCTATTTCTAAAAAGTTGTTTTTGACGAAGATGAAGATGAAAGTATGAATAAGCAGCTTAAAGCATATATGCAACTTAACACAAGGGTCTCTTTATGATGCCTCACGATCAGTTTTTAAACACTCTATTTCACTTCACAAATCATTGATAATTTGCCGGACCACCTCTGATCATTTCACAATCAATGTCAATCTTATCCAAATTGCCATTTGACTCCAGGACCAACTCACCTTTCGCTTTTTTAAGCCCCTAGTGATGGGTCGATCTCGACCATAAAGGCTGGCTTCAAATTTAGATTTTAGGAGCGAAGTGTTAGTTGGATGGATCTTAGTGATGCAATTTGATATACTAAGTAATGCGATAAATTAATATTATAAATATATGAATAACATTAATTAAAAGCACTAATTAAGTAATCTATTATAGTTCATTTGTTTATTTGATTATAACACTAAACATTTTATCTTTTTTTTGTTCTGAGGAGCTTAATACGAATCCCCTAATTTCTAATGCATCAGTCAGGGTACTTATACGGGCCAAGCCGTTGAAGGTATCGCAAGTCAACTAGAAGCAGAGGGTAAAATACAAGGTACTTTATTGCTTAATCTGGCTTTATGGAAGCTTTAACAGTTTACGACATGGTCGTGGCATTAGCACTTTTATTTGCTAATCCTTTTGATCCGAGAAACGTGAAAACATGAAAAATACATCCTTTTATTGCTTTGGCCCCGC
This sequence comes from Nuphar pumila, assembly GCF_984573655.1. NCBI lineage: Eukaryota > Viridiplantae > Streptophyta > Magnoliopsida > Nymphaeales > Nymphaeaceae > Nuphar > Nuphar pumila. Next base: position 76,381,649 of record NC_143260.1, on the reverse strand, counting down.
CTCTTGTCTTCTTTAAATTATATCAGCTTAACACTTCACTCCTATAATCCTAGAGAGAGACAGATTGGATGCTTTGGCCCTGCCTCGTCTTCATTCTAATCATGCTTGCTTCTGATGTATGGCTTAATACGTTTAGTTTAAATTATAGTAAAATAAACAAATTTGGCCAATTCAAATGTTTTGTCAGAATTAAAGTAAAATCTTCCTAAAAACAAGTTTTTTGGGGAGTCAAACTGACTTGTTTTGGTTATAATTTTGTGCCTAGACATCAAAATGACTTAGTTTTTTTCATTTTTGAAAGATAAACATCATTCTTTTGGACAAAAATCTTTCGGATGTTGTTTTATATGCAAAAAATATAGTAAACCTAGAGTATGTCGAAAATGACTCTGGGAAACATGTTTTTTGAAATATGACCATTGACACAAGACTACTAGTCCAAAATAGGGGTGTTTCAAATTGTATCCCTTTGTTATCAAGCTTGTGAAGATGACAAAAAAGTAGACACATCGATTTTGTAGAATGGATACGATTAGCATTGAGATCAAATCCATTTCTAAAAAGTTGTTTTTGACAAAGATTAAGATGAAAGTATGAATAAGCAGCTTAAAAGCATGTATGCAACTTAACACGAGGGTCTCTCTATCATATTCAGATTTTTAACACTTTAATTGATTTCACAAATCATTGATCCTATGCTGGATCACCCCTAATCATTTCGCAATCAATGTTGTTCTTTGACTTTTCAGGAATATATTTTCCGATGAATTAGTGACCAGATTAAACCAACTCCAATACTTTTACCAATTAAGTCAAACAGTTACCTCATGGGGAGTTAGTTGCACCTACGAATGATATAAATACTACTGTTGTTTTAGCTTAACTCATGTCAGTGGCACATTTCTGTTCTGGCCTTTCTAGAAAGGGACTGGGATATTTCGGTAAATATATTCAACCAACTCCAATACTTTCACCAATTAATGTCTTAGAAGATTTCACAAAACCATTATCACTTAGTTTTTGACTTTTGAGGAATATATTGGTCGATGAATTAGTAATTATTGCACTTGTTTCTTTAGTACACTTACCCATGGAAGGTCATCACTGAGTTGCTTTCCATCAAAATAAATAATAAAATAATGCTTTGAATTTCAAAGAGTCGCTTTTTCTGTTTGAATTGATTTAAATTCAAAATTAAGTAAGGCCATGAATCTTATTCTAATAATGAATTCATGCATAGCTCAAGATACTTACTTGAGAAACATGATTGATATAAATGTAATTATTTACGATATGTATGATATAGTGTAGGAAGAAAACAAGAGCAAGAGAAATATATGTACGATATTAATATTTGTTATATTATGTATTGCACTACAGAATTGTAAAAAAAGGGAGAAATTTCCAATTTTTCTTAAGATCTCCTTTATTTTGTCATATTCATGTCACACATCTCCTTTATTTTCCCAGTCAATTACGACGATTCATAATTGGGGTAATAATTGTTACTTGTTTTGGGCATGCGACGAAACAACAAGAACTATGTTATGCGAAACCGTAGCTATTTCATTCCATCATATGCAACAATTAACAAAAATTGGAATTAATTGTAATTGGATCAATAATAATCAAATCTTGATCTGGGATGATTCACTTTGATGAATCTCTTTGTTTGCATCAATGTGATAAAAATCACGTAGTTTAGGTGGGTCAAGTTAGATAGCCATAGCTACATATTATACATGAACTCCGGTGTATGCTTAGAAGAATGATTCCAAGGTCCGAACCGATTCAAAAGAAATAAGATGATGATGGTTTACATTATGGAAGAAACCCATGTATATATGTGATAGTAGATATTCAATAGTTATATATGGACTACCCATGTATATTATTTCATTCCCCATGTTACTACCGACTTTATATAGATATAAATTCCACTTTCTCCATATCGATTACGTATAAGCTCTTCATTTTCTGTCCGACTGTATGTGTGAATTGAATATGAAATCAAGCCTATGAATGCATTTAAAGAAGATGGAGCGAAGGATTGAAAGAATGGGTTCAAAGCAAAAAAATTGAATCACTTTATTATATGCATTTACAAAAACTTGGATAGGAAAAAAAATGAGATATTGGGGTAGTTCTCATGATTCACTATTATCAAATATCATCACTTTTCAAATTAGGTTCGGAGTTCTTAGTTTAGATGTATGGATCCTTGTGATGGAATATGAAATACTGAGTAATGTAACTAATTAATATTATAAATATGTAAAAAACATTAATAAAGTACACTAATTAATCACGTAATATATCATACATCATAAATTTTTTTGTTGAGGTCACTTTGCGCACTAAATTCTGGAATCTATCTGTATTCCATAAAGGAGCCGAATAAAACTAAAGTTTCATGTTCGGTTTTGAGTTATAGATGTTAAATATGATGAACCGACCACTATAACTCGAGCCTTCCCAGCTAACATGCGGGTTCGAGTCCCTTTATTCGCTCAAATCTAATAAAACATACATCATTGGATCCTGCTAAGATTTCTAGATGATCCAAGAGATATTCAAGGTCAACTAATATGGACCAAAAATCTAAATTTGAAACCAACCTTTAGGGTCCTGGTCGACCTATCACGTGGAGCTTAAAAAATGATAAAGGTCAGTTGGTCCTAGAGTCAAAAGGCATATTGGATAAGACTTACATTGATTGTGAAATGATTAGAGGCGGTCCATCCAAGTATCAATGATTTGTGAAATCAATTAGAGTGTTTAAAAACTGATTATGAGGCATCACAGAGAGACCCTCGTGTTAAGTTGCATACATGCTTTAAGCTGCTTAATTCATACTTTCATCTTAATCTTCGTCAAAAACAACTTTTTAGAAATATATTTGATATCAATGTCAATCTTATCCATTCTAGAAAATCGGTGTGTCTACTTTTTTGTCATCATCTCATGCTTGATAACGAAGATATACAATATGTAAACACTCAATTTTGGTCTAGTAATCTTGTGTCAATTGTCATATTTCAAAAAACAGGTTGCACAGAGTTATTTTTGACATACTCTCTATTTTCACTATATTTTTTGCATATAAAACAACATCCTAAAGCTTTTTGTCCAAAAGAATGATGAATATCTTTCAAACATGAGGAAAAATAAGTCATTTAGATGTCTAAGCACAAAATTATAACCAAAACAATTCGATCTGACTCCCTAAAAAACTTGTTTTTATGTAAATTTGACTTTAGTTTTGATTTTGACATTCAAATTTGCCAAATTTGTTTTCTTACTATAATTTAAACTAAACGCGTTAAACCATACCTCAAAAGGCTGCATGATTAGAAAGATATGGTCAAAACAAGTCAACTTGTTAGTCCAAGCATGTCTAGGATTTTAGGAGCGAAGTGTTGAGCTGATATAATTTAAAGAAGAGAAGAGGAAGGGTCAAAGCAATTAGGATTACACAAATAAAGCGTTTTAAAAAGTATTTTTTACGTTTTCACATTTCTAGGAATTAGCAAAAAAATGTGCTACTGCGACAACTAGGCCATAAATTATTAAAGCTTCTATAAAAGGCAGATTAAGCAATAAAGTACATTATATTTTACCCTCTACTTCTACGGCTTGGCCCGCAGCAGTATCTTGATAGACTCTGGGTCCAATAGAAGCAAGTTCTATGGCCAATCTAGCAACAATTTAGAAGCAGTCTTGTTGTTACGTTGCGCCCCCCAAATGAGTATGAATTATTACCCCAATTATGAATCGTCGTAATTGATTGGGAAAATAAAAGAGATGTACAACATGAATAGGACAAAGGTGATCTTAGGAAAAAAATGAGAAATTTCTCCCGTTTTTACAATTCCGTAGTGTAATAAGTAATATAATAAATATTAATATCATACATATATTTCTCTAGCTCTTGTTTTCTTCCTAACAATATCTTACATATCGTAAATAAACATATTTATATCACTCATGTTCCACAAGTAGGTATTTTGAGCTACGCATGAATTAATTATTGCAATAAGATTCACGGGCTTACTTAATTTTGATTTTTAATCAATTCAAAAGGAAAAAGCGACTCTGAAAATTAAATTATTATTTATTTGATTGAAAAGCTACTCAATTACATGGCTAAGTGTACTAACGAAACAAGAACAACAATTACAAATTCATCGGCCAATATATTCTTGAAAAGTCAAAAACTAAGTGATAAAGGTTTTTTTGAAATCTTCTAAGACATTAATTGTTCAAAGTATTGGAGTTGGTTGAATCAATTTATTGAAATAACCCACTCCACTAACATGAGTAAAGCAAAAGCACCAATAGTATTTATATCATTCGTAGGTGCAACTAACTCTCCAAGAGGTAACTGTTTTATTCTCCAAGGTAAAAGCACACCTGACCATTTAGAAAAAAAAAAACAAATAGGAACAAAGTTCCAATAAATGGAACCCAAGGACCATATTCTTCTCCATTTTGAGTTTTGCTCATATCTTGAATGAAATCCAAAACATATCAAAAGAAATTCTGGCCGTGGGTGAGAATAGTTTGTGGATTCTGAACGGCTATACCGACTCAACCTAAAAAGATAGCAATTACGACCCAAGAAATTATAAGTTCTTGGGCATGCACTTAGCGGAAACCACTTATTTGCCATAGACATGTTGCCTACTTTTGCACCGAATATCACACAAAACCCTTTAATGTGTTGAACGAACATGGTAGAACATTCGTAGTACCCTCTGACAGAAATGGAACTTAAGAAGGAATTTTGATTCAACCATTTTTTCTACTCTCCCACCTAATTTAGTCATATATTTCGGGTATTAAATTAATTAATGAATTAACCATGTAATATATCATACATCGTAAATTTTTTCGATTAGGTAACTTCGTTCCCTAAATCCAGGAAGCTATCCATATTCCATAAAGGAGACGAATGAAACTAAAGTTTCATGTTCGGTTTTGAATTATAGACGTTAAAAATGATGAATCGACGTTGACTATAACCCTAGCCTTCCAAGCTAACGATGTAATTCGAGTCCCTTTATCCACTCGATATGAATCATAATACATACATCATTAGATCCTCCTAAGATTTCTAGATGATCCAAGAGATATTCAAGGTCAACCACTATGGACCAGAAATCTAAATTTGAAACCAACCTTTAGGGTCAAGGTCGACCCATCACTAGGGGCTTAAAAAATGCCAAAGTCAGTTGGTCCTTGAGCCAAAAGGAAATTTGGATAAGATTGACATTGATTGTGAAATGATTAGTGGTGGTCCAGCAATGGATCAATAATTTGTGAAATCAATTAGAGTGTTTAAAAAATGAATATGCGGCTTCACAAAGAGACCCTTATGTTAAGTTGCATACATGCTTTAAGCTTCTTATTCATACTTTTATCTCCATCTTCCTCAAAAACAACTTTTTAGAAATGGATTTGATCTCATATCAATTTTTTTTACAGCATTAGAACACATATATGCATGATTGAATCACTATCAATTTTTTTGACAGCCGTAGAACACATATGCATGATTGAAATTTTTTTGACAGGCTAAGAACATATATATGCACGATTAAATCACTATGATTTTTTTGACAGCCTTATAACACATATATGCATGAATGAACAATTTTGAATTTTTTTTGACAATCTTAGAACACATATATGCATGATTGAATCACTATGATTTTTTTTTACAACCTTTGGTATATGCATGATTGATCACTATGAATTTTTTTAGACAGACTTAGAACACATATATGCATGATTGAATCACTATGAAATTTTTTTGACAGTCGCAGATCACATATATGCATGATTGAATCACTATGACTTTTTTTTGGACAGCCTTAGAACACATATATCCATGATTGAATCACTATAATTTTTTTTGATAGCATTAGAACACATATATGCATGATTGAATCACTACAATTTTTTTTGACAACCTTAAAATACATATCTACAAGATTGAATCTCTATGAATATTTTTTGAAAGCCTTAGAATACATATATGCATGATTGAATCACTATGAATTTTTTTTGACAACCTTAAAACACATATACGCAAGATTGAATCACTATGAAATTTTTTTGACTGCCGATGAACACATATATGCATGATTCAATCACGCATATATGTGTTCTATGGTTGTCAAAAAAAAATTATAGTGATTCAATCCTCCACATGTGTTCTCAGGTTGTTAAAAAAAATCACTATGAAATATTTTTGACAGCCTTAGAGCACATATATGCATGATTGAATCACTATGAAATTTTATTGACAGCCTTTGAATGCATATATGCATGACTAAATCAGTAAGAATTTTTTTTGACAGCCTAAGAACACATATGCATGATTGAATCACTATTAAATTGTTTTGACAGGCTTAGAACACACATATGCAAGTGTGAATCAATAAGAATTTTTTTTGACAGCTTAAGAATACATATATGCATGATTGAATCACTAAGAAATTTTATGGATAACATTAGAACACATATATGTATGATTAAATCCCTATGAAATATTTTTCACAACCTTATAACACATATATGCATGATTGAATCACTATGAATTTTTTTTGACAGCCTTAGAACACATATATGCATGATTTAATCACAACAATATTTTTTGACAGCCTTAAAACACATATATGCATGATTAAATCACTTCGAAATTTTTTTGACAGCCTTATAACACATATACGGATGATTGAATCACTATCAATATTTTTTTACAACCATAGAACACATTTATGCATGATTGAATCACTATGATATTTTTTTGACAACCTTAGAACATATATCTGCATGATTGAATCAGTATGATTTTTTTTACAGCCTTAGAACACATATATGCTTGATTGAATCACTATAAATTTTTTTTGACAACCATAGAATATTTATGCGCATGATTGAAATATTATGAATTTTTTTGACAGCTTTAAAACACATATATGCATGATTGAATCCTTCTGAAATTGTTTTGACTGCCTTAGAACACATATAAGTATGATTGAATCACAATAAATTTTTTTGACAGCCTTAGAACACATATATGTATGATTGAATCACTATGAATTTTTTTGACAGTCTTAGAACACATATATCCATGATTGAATGACGGATTTTTTTTGGCAGCCTTAGAACACATATATGCATGATTGAATCACCATAAAAATTTTTTGACAGCTTTAAAACACATGAATGCATGATTCAATCACTATAATTTTTTCATGTCTACAGTAGAACACATATCTGCATAATTGAATCACTATGAATTTTTGGTGACAGCCTTAGAACACATATATATGCGTGATTGAATCACTATGAACTTTTGTTGACAGCCTTATAACACATATATGCAAGACTATGAAATTTTTTTGACAGCCTTACAACGCACACTTGCATGATTGAATCACTATGAAAATTTTTTGACAGCCTTAAAACACATATATGCATGATTAAATTACAATGAAATCTTTTTAAAAACCGTAGCACACATATATGCATGATTGAATCACTAGGAAAGTTTTTTGACTACCTTAGAACACATATATGCATGATTGAATGACTATGATTATTTTTTACAGCCTCAGAACACATATATGCAAGATTGAATCACAATGAAAATTTTCTGACAGCCTTACAACGCATGTATGCATGATTGAATCGCTATGAATTTTTTTTGATAACTTTAGAACATATATATGCATGATTGAATCACTATGAATTTTGACAGATTTAGAGCACAGATATGCAAGATTAAATTACTATGAAATTGTTTTGACTGCCATAGAATATATATAAGCATCATTGAATCACGATAAATCTTTTTTGACAGCCTTAGAACACATATATGCATGATTGAATCAGTAAGAAATTTTTTGACAGCTTAGTACACATATATGTATGATTGAATCACTATAATTTTTTTTTTGATAGCCGTAGAGTACTTATATGCATGGCTGAATCATTATGATGTTTTTGACAACTTTATAACACATATATGCATGATTGAATCACCATGAAATTGTTTTGACTGCCTTAGAACACATATAAGCATGATTGAATCACAATAAATTTTTTGTGACATCCTTAGAACAGATATATGCATGATTGAATCACTAAGAATTTTTTTTGACAGCCTTATAACACATATATGCATGATTGAATCACTATAAACTTTTTTTGACTGCTGTAGAGCACTTATACACATGATTGAATCATTATGAATTTTTTTGACAGCTTTACAACACATATGTACTTGATTGAATCACTATTAAATTGTTTTGACTGCCTTAAAACATATATAAGCAAGATTGAATCACAATAACTTTTTTGTTGACAACCTTAGAACACATATATGCATGATTGAATCACTATGAATTTTTTTTGACAGCCTTATAGCACATATATCCATGAATGAATCACTATAATTTTTTTTGACATAAGTAGAACACTTATACGCATGTTTGAATCATTATGAATTTTTTCGACAGCTTAAGAACACATATATGCATGATTGAATCACTATGAAATTGTTTTGACTGCCTTAGAACACATATAACGATGATTGAATGACAATAAATTTTTTTGATAGCGTAAGAACACATATATGCATGATTGAATCACTATGAAATTTTTTTGACAGCCTTAGAACACATATATGCGTGATTGAATCACTATAATTTTTTTTGATAGCGATAGAACACATATACGCTTGATTGAATCATTATGAATTTTTTTGATAGCATTAGAACACATATATGCATGTTTGAGTCACTATGAAATTGTTTTGACTGCCTTAGAACACAAATGAGTAAGATTGAATGACAATAAATTTTTTTTTACAACCTTAGAACACGTATATGCAAGATTAAATCACTATGAAGTTTTTTGACGGCCTTAAAACATATATATGCATGATTGAATCAATGTAATTTTTTTTTATAGTCGTAGAAGACATATATACCTGATTGAATCACTATGAAAACTTTTTGATAGCCTTAGAACACATATATGAATGATTGAATCACTATAAAAATTTTTTGACAGCCTTAGAACACATATATGCATGATTAAATCACTACAATTTTTTTGGACAGCATTTAGAACACATATACGCACGATTGAATCACTATAAATTTTTTTTGCTAGCAGTAGAACACATATTTGCATAACTGAATTACTAATTTTTTTTTGACAGCCTTAGAACACATATATGCATGATTGAATCACTATGAAATTTTTTTGATAGCCTTAGAACACATATATGCAAGATTGAATCACTATGTCAATTTTTTGTCAGCCTTAAAACACATATATGCATGATTGAATTGCTAGAAAATTGTTTTGACAACCGTAGAACACTTATACGCATGATTGAATCATTATGAATTGTTTTGACGGCTTTAGAACACATATGTCCATGATTGAATCACTATGAATCTGTTTTGACTGGCTAAGAACACATATATGCATGATTGAATCACTATGAAATTTTTAAATTTTTTTGACAGCCTTAGAACACATATATGTATGATTGAATCACTATGAATTTTTTTGACAGTCTTAGAACACATATATCCATGATTGAATGATTGATTTTTTTTTGACCGCCTTAGAACACATTTATGCATGATTGAATCACTATAATTTTTTTTTGACAGCTTTAAAACACATGAATGCATGATTGAATCACTATAATTTTTTCATGTCTACAGTAGAACACATATCTGCATAATTGAATCACTATGAATTTTTGTTGACAGCCTTAGAACACATACATATGCGTGATTGAATCACTATGAATTTTTGTTGACAGCCTTATAACACATATATGCAAGATTGAATCACTATGAATTTTTTTTGACAGCCTTACAACGCATACATGCATGATTGAATCACTATGAATTTTTTTTGACAGCCTTAAAACACATATATGCATGATTAAATTACAATGAAATCTTTTTAAAAACCGTAGCACACATATATGCATGATTGAATCACTAGGAAAGTTTTTTGACTACCTTAGAACACATATATGCATGATTGAATGACTGAATTTTTTTGACAGCCTCAGAACACATATATGCAAGATTGAATCACTATGAAAATTTTCTGACAACCTTACAATGCATGTATGCATGATTGAATCGCTATGAATTTTTTTTTGATAACTTTAGAACACATATATGCATGACTGAATCACTATGAATTTTGACAGATTTACAGCACAGATATGCAAGATTAAATTACTATGAAATTGTTTTGACTGCCATAGAATACATATAAGCATCATTGAATCACGATAAATCTTTTTTGACAGCCTTAGAACACATATATGCATGATTGAATCAGTAAGAAATTTTTTGACAGCTTAGTACACATATATGTATGATTGAATCACTATAAATTTTTTTTGACAGCCGTAGAGTACTTATACGCATGACTGAATCATTATGATTTTTGCATGATTGAATCACCATGAAATTGTTTTGACTGCCTTAGAACATATATAAGCATGATTGAATCACAATAAAATTTTTGTGACATCCTTAGAACAGATATATGCATGATTGAATCACTAAGAAATTTTATGGACAGCCTTATAACACATATATGCATGATTGAATCACTATAAACTATTTTTGACTGCGGTAGAGCACTTATACACATGATTGAATCATTATGATTTTTTTTGACAGCTTTACAACACATATGTACCTGATTGAATCACTATTAAATTGTTTTGACTGCCTTGGAACAGATATAAGCATGATTGAATCACAATAACTTTTTTGTTGACAGCCTTAGAACACATATATGCATGATTGAATCACTATGAATTTTTTTTGACAGCCTTAGAGCACATATATCTATGAATGAATCACTATAATTTTTTTTGACATAAGTAGAACACTTATACGCATGTTTGAATGATTATGAATTTTTTTGACAGCTTAAGAACACATATATGCATGAATGAATCACTATGAAATTGTTTTGACTGCCTTAGAACACATATAACGATGATTGAATGACAATAAATTTTTTTGATAGCCTAAGAACACATATATGCATGATTGAATCACTATGATTTTTTTTTGACAGCCTTAGAACACATATATGCGTGATTGAATCACTATAAATTTTTTTGATAGCTATAGAACACATATACGCATGATTGAATCATTATGAATTTTTTTGATTGCATTAGAACACATATATGCATGTTTGAGTCACTATGAAATTGTTTTGACTGCCTTAGAACACAAATGAGCAAGATTGAATCACAATAAATTTTTTTTGACAACCTTAGAACACGTATATGCATGATTAAATCACTATGAAGTTTTTTGACGGCCTTAAAACATATATATGCATGATTGAATCAATGTAATTTTTTTTGACAGTCGTAGAAGACATATATGCCTGATTGAATCACTATGAAAACTTTTTGATTGCCTTAGAACACATATATGTATGATTGAATCACTATAAATTTTTTTTGACAGCCGTAGAGTACTTATACGCATGACTGAATCATTATGATTTTTGCATGATTGAATCACCATGAAATTGTTTTGACTGCCTTAGAACATATATAAGCATGATTGAATCACAATAAAATTTTTGTGACATCCTTAGAACAGATATATGCATGATTGAATCACTAAGAATTTTTTTGGACAGCCTTATAACACATATATGCATGATTGAATCACTATAAACTATTTTTGACTGCGGTAGAGCACTTATACACATGATTGAATCATTATGATTTTTTTTTACTGCTTTACAACACATATGTACCTGATTGAATCACTATTAAATTGTTTTGACTGCCTTGTAACAGATATAAGCATGATTGAATCACAATAACTTTTTTGTTGACAGCCTTAGAACACATATATGCATGATTGAATCACTATGAATTTTTTTTGACAGCCTTAGAGCACATATATCCATGAATGAATCACTATAATTTTTTTTGACATAAGTAGAACACTTATACGCATGTTTGAATGATTATGAATTTTTTTGACAGCTTAAGAACACATATATGCATGAATGAATCACTATGAAATTGTTTTGACTGCCTTAGAACACATATAACGATGATTGAATGACAATAAATTTTTTTGATAGCCTAAGAACACATATATGCATGATTGAATCACTATGAATTTTTTTTGACAGCCTTAGAACACATATATGCGTGATTGAATCACTATAATTTTTTTTGATAGCTATAGAACACATATACGCATGATTGAATCATTATAAATTTTTTTGATTGCATTAGAACACATATATGCTTGTTTGAGTCACTATGAAATTGTTTTGACTGCCTTAGAACACAAATGAGCAAGATTGAATCACAATAAATTTTTTTTGACAACCTTAGAACACGTATATGCAGATTAAATCACTATGAAGTTTTTTGACGGCCTTAAAACATATATATGCATGATTGAATCAATGTAATTTTTTTTGACAGTCGTAGAAGACATATATGCCTGATTGAATCACTATGAAAACTTTTTGATTGCCTTAGAACACATATATGAATGATTGAATCACTATAAATTTTTTTTGACAGCCTTAGAACACATATATGCATGATTGAATCACTATAATTTTTTTGGACAGCATTTAGAACACATATACGCACGATTGAATCACTATAGTTTTTTTTTGCTAGCGGTAGAACACATATTTGCATAAATGAATTACTAAATTTTTTTTGACAGCCTTAGAACACATATATGCATGATTGAATCACTATGAAATTTTTTTGATAGCCTTAGAACACATATATGCAAGATTGAATCACTATGTCAATTTTTTGTCAGCCTTAGAACACATATATGCATGATTGAATTGCTAGAAAATTATTTTGATATCCGTAGAACACTTATACGCATGATTGAATCATTATGAATTGTTTTGACAGCTTTAGAACACATATGTGCATGATTGAATCACTATGAAACTGTTTTGACTGGCTAAGAACACATATAAGCATGATTGAATCACAATAAATTTTTTTTGACAACCTTAGGACATATATATGCATGATTGAATGACTATGAATTTTTTTGACAGCTTTAGAACACATATATGCATGATTGAATCACTATGAAATTGTTTTGACTGCCTTAGAACACATATAAGCACGATTGAATCACAATAAATTTTTTCTTACAGCCTTAGAATATATGCATGATTGAATCACTATGAAATTTTTTTGACAGCCTTAGAACACACATATGCAAGATTGAATCATTTTGAATTTTTTTTGAGACACTTAGAACACATATATGCATGATTGAATCACTATGAAATTTTTTTGACATCCATAGAACACATATATCCATGAATGAATCACTATAAATTTTTTTCACAGAAGTAGAACACTTATACGCATGTTTGAATCATTATGATTTTTTTTTACTGCTTTAGAACATATATATGCATGATTGAATCAATATGAAATTTTTTTGACTGCCTTATAACACATATAACGATGATTGATAACCAAAGAAAACATATATGCATGATTGAGTCACTATAAATTTTTTTTGACAAAGTTAGAACACATATATGCGTGATTGAATCAGTATAATTTTTTTTGATAGCCGTAGAACACTTATACGCATGATTGAATCATTATGAAATTTTTTTGACAGCCTTAGAACACATATATGCATGTTTGAATCACTATGAATTTGTTTTGACTGCGTTAGAACACATATGAGCAAGATTGAATCAAATAAATTTTTTTTGACACGCTTAGAACACATATATGCATGATTAAATCACTATTAAATTTTTTTGACAACTTTAAAACATATATATGCATGGTTGAATCACTGTAATTTTTTTGACAGCCGTAGAACACTTATATGCATGATTAAATCACTATGAGAATTTTTTTACAGCCTTAAAACACATATATGAATGATTGAATCACTATACATTTTTTTTACAGCCTTAGAACACATATATGCATGAATGAATCTCTATAATTTTTCTGGACAGCTTTAGAACACATATATGCATGATTGAATAACTGTAATTTTTTTTGACAGCGATAGAAAACATATCTGCATAATTGAATCGCTATTTTTTTTTTGATTCCTTAGAACACATATAGGCGTGATTGAATCACTACAATATTTTTTTGACAGCCTTATAACACATATACGGATGATTGAATCACTATCAATATTTTTTTACAACCATAGAACACATTTATGCATGATTGAATCACTATGATATTTTTTTGACAACCTTAGAACATATATCTGCATGATTGAATCAATATGATTTTTTTTGACAGCCTTATAACACATATATGCATGATTGAATCACTATAATTTTTTTTTGACAGCCGTAGAATATTTATGCGCATGATTGAAATATTATGATTTTTTTTAACAGCTTTAAAACACATATATGCATGATTGAATCATTATAAAATTGTTTTGACTGCCTTAGAACACATATAAGTATTATTGAATCACAATAAATTTTTTTGACAGCCTAAAAACACATATATGTATGATTGAATCACTATGATTTTTTTTTACAGTTTTAGAACACATATATCCATGATTGAATGACTGAATTTTTTTTTGACAACCTTAGAACACATATATGCATGATTGAATCACTATAAATTTTTTTTGACAGCTTTAAAACACATGAATGCATGATTGAATCACTATAATTTTTTCATGTCTATAGTAAAACACATATCTGCATAATTGAATAACTATCAATTTTTGTTGACAGCCTTAGAACACATATATATGCGTGATTGAATCACTATGAACTTTTGTTGACAACCTTATAACACATATATGCAAGATTGAATCACTATGAAATTTTTTTGACGCATACATGCATGATTGAATCACTATGATTTTTTTTTGACAGCCTTAAAACACATATATGCATGATTAAATTACAATGAAATCTTTTTAAAAACCGTAGCACACATATATGCATGATTGAATCACTAGGAAAGTTTTTTGACTACCTTAGAACACATATATGCATGATTGAATAACTATGATTTTTTTTGACAGCCTCAGAACACATATATGCAAGATTGAATCACTATGAAAATTTTCTGACAGCCTTACAACGCATGTATGCATGATTGAATCGCTATGAACTTTTTTTGATAACTTTAGAACACATATATGCATGACTGAATCACTATAAATTTTGACAGATTTAGAGCACAAATATGCAAGATTAAATTACTATGAAATTGTTTTGACTGCCATAGAATACATATAAGCATCATTGAATCACGATAAATCTTTTTTGACAGCCTTAGAACACATATATGCATGATTGAATCAGTAAGAAATTTTTTGACAGCTTAGTACACATATATGTATGATTGAATCACTATAAAAATTTTTTGACAGCCGTAGAGTACTTATACGCATG
This sequence comes from Nuphar pumila, assembly GCF_984573655.1. Classification (NCBI taxonomy): domain Eukaryota; kingdom Viridiplantae; phylum Streptophyta; class Magnoliopsida; order Nymphaeales; family Nymphaeaceae; genus Nuphar; species Nuphar pumila. The sequence goes on along the minus strand of NC_143260.1, from coordinate 76,366,145 downwards.
GATGAATCATTAGGATGTTTTTGACAACTTTAGAACACATATATGCACGATTGAATCACCATAAAATTGTTTTGACTGCCTTAGAACACATATAAGCATGATTGAATCACAATAAAATTTTTGTGACATCCTTAGAACAGATATATGCATGATTGAATCACTAAGATTTTTTTTTGACAGCCTTATAACACATATATGCATGATTGAATCACTATAAACTTTTTTTGACTACTGTAGAGCACTTATACACATGATTGAATCATTATGAATTTTTTTGACAGCTTTACAACACATATGTACCGGATTGAATCACTATTAAATTGTTTTTACTGCCTTAGAACATATATAAGCATGATTGAAACACAATAACTTTTTTGTTGACAGCCTTAGAACACATATATGCATGATTGAATCACTCTGAATTTTTTGACAGCCTTATAGCACATATATCCATGAATGAATCACTATAATTTTTTTTGACATAAGTAGAACACTTATACGCATGTTTGAATCATTATGAATTTTTTTGGCAGCTTAAGAACACATATATGCATGATTGAATCACTATGAAATTGTTTTGACTGCCTTAGAACACATTTAACGATGATTGAATGACAATAAAATTTTTTTGATAGCCTAAGAACACATATATGCATGATTGAATCACTATGAATTTTTTTTGACAGCCTTAGAACAGATATATGCGTGATTGAATCACTATAATTTTTTTTGATAGCGATAGAACACATATACGCATGATTGAATCATTATGAATTTTTTTGATAGCATTAGAACACATATATGCATGTTTGAGTCACTATGAAATTGTTTTGACTGCCTTAGAACACAAATGAGCAAGATTGAATCACAATAATTTTTTTTTGACAACCTTAGAACACGTATATGCATGATTAAATCACTATGAAGTTTTTTGACGACCTTAAAACATATATATGCATGATTGAATCAATGTAATTTTTTTTCGACAATCATAGAATTCATATATGCCTGATTGAATCACTATGAAAACTTTTGATCGCCTTAGAACACATATATGAATGATTGAACCACTATAATTTTTTTTGACAGCTTTAGAACACATATATGCATGATTGAATCACTATAGTTTTTTTTTGCTAGCGGTAGAACACATATTTGCATAACTGAATTACTAATTTTTTTTGACAGCCTTAGAACACATATATGCATGATTGAATCACTATGAATTTTTTTTGATAGCCTTAGAACACATATATGCAAGATTGAATCACTATGTCAAATGTTTTGTCAGCCTTAGAACACATACATGATTGAATTGCTAGAAAATTATTTTGATAACCGTAGAACACTTATACGCATGATTGAATCATTATGAATTGTTTTGACAGCTTTAGAACACATATGTGCATGATTGAATCACTATGAAACTGTTTTGACTGGCTAAGAACACATATAAGCATGATTGAATCACAATAAATTTTTTTTGACAACCTTAGGACATATATATGCATGATTGAATGACTATGATTTTTTTTGACAGCTTTAGAACACATATATGCATGATTGAATCACTATGAAATTGTTTTGACTGACTTAGAACACATATAAGCACGATTGAATCACAATAAAATTTTTTTTACAGCCTTAGAATACATATGCATGATTGAATCACTATGAAATTTTTTTGACAGCCTTAGAATACACATATGCATGATTGAATCATTTTGAAATTTTTTTGAGAGACTTAGAACACATATATGCATGATTGAATCACTATGAAATTTTTTTGACAGCCATAGAACACATATATCCATGAATGAATCACTATAATTTTTTTTGACATAAGTAGAACACGTATACGCATGTTTGAATCATTATGACTTTTTTTGACAGGTTTAGAACACTTATATGCATGATTGAATCACTATGAAATTGTTTTGACTGCCTTAGAACACATATAACGATGAGTGAATCACAATAATTGTTTTTTGAAAACCAAAGAACACATATATGCATGATTGAATCACTATAATTTTTTTTTGACAAAGTTAGAACACATATATGCGTGATTGAATCACTATAATTTTTTTGATTGCCGTAGAACACTTATACGCATGATTGAATCATTATGAAATTTTTTGACAGCCTTAGAACACATAGATGCATGTTTGAATCACTATGAAATTATTTTGACTGCCTTAGAACACATATGAGCAAGATTGAATCAAAATAAATTTTTTTGACACGCTTAGAACACATATATGCATGATTAAATCACTATTAAATTTTTTTGACAACTTTAAAACATATATATGCATGGTTGAATCATTGTAATATTTTTGACAGCCGTAGAACACTTATATGCATGATTGAATAACTATGAGAATTTTTTTACAGCCTTAAAACACATATATGAATGATTGAATCACTATACATTTTATTTTACAGCCTTAGAACACATATATGCATGAATGAATCACTATAACTTTTTTGGACAACTTTAGAACACATATATGCATGATTGAATCACTGTAATTTTTTTTGACAGCGATAGAACACATATCTGCATAATTGAATCGCTATTTTTTTTGACACCCTTACAGCACATATAGGCGTGATTGAATCACTATGAATTTTTTTTGACAGCCTTAGAACACATAAATGCAAGATTGAATCACTATTACAATTTTTTGACAGTCTTAGAACATAAATATGCATGATTTAATCACTATAAAATTATTTTTGACAGTCGTAGAACACTTATACGCATGATTGAATCATTATGAATTGTTTTAATAACTTTAGAACACATATATGCATGATTGAATCACTATAAAATTATTTTGACTGGCTAAGAACACATATAAGCATGATTGAATCAAAATAATTTTTTTTTGACAACCTTAGAACATATATATGCATATTTGAATCACTATGAATTTTTTTTGACAGCTTTAGAACATATATATGCATGATTAAATCACTTTGAAATTGTCTTGACTGCTTTAGAACACATATAAGCATGATTGAATCAAAATAAATTTTTTTATAGTCGTAAAATACATATATGCATGATTGAATCACTATGAATTTTTTTTCACACCCTTAGAACACACATATGCATGATTGAATCACTATGAATTTTTTTTGAGAGCCTTAGACGACATATATGCATTATTGAATCACTGCAAATTTTTTTTTGACAGCTTTAGAACACATATGTGCATGATTGAATCACTAATTTTTTTTTTGACAGCGGTAGAACACATATCTGTATAATTGAATCTCTGACATTTTTTTGACAGCCTTAGAACACATATATGCAAGATTGAATCACTATGAATTTTTTTTTAACGGCCTTACAATGCATATATGCATGACTGAATCACTATGATTTTTTTTGACAGCCTTAGTACTCATATATGCATGATTGAATCGCTATAATTTTTTTTAACAACCGTAGAACACTTATACGCATGATTGAATCAATATGAATTTTTTTTGACAGCTATAAAACACATATATGCATGATTGAATCACTATGAAATTGTTTTGACTGCCTTAGAACACATATAAGCATGATTCAATCACACTATTTTTTTTAAGCCTTAGAACACATATATTGATGATTGAATCACTATGAATTTTTTTTACAGCTTTAGAACACATATATGCATGATTGAATCACTATGATTTTTTTTTGACTGCCTTAAAACACATATAAGCATGATTGAATCACAATAAATTTTTTTTGACACGCTTAGAACACATATATGCATGATTGAATCACTATGAATTTTTTTTGACAACTTTAGAACACATACATGATTGATTCACTATATATTTTTTTTGACAACCGTATCACACTTTTACGTATGATTGAATCATTATGATTTTTTTTAACAGCTTTAGAACAAATATATGCATGATTGAATCACTATGAAATTGTATTGACCGCCTTAGAACACATATAAGCATGATTGAATCGCAATAATTTTTTTTTGACTTCCTTAGAACACATATTTGCATGATTGAATCACTATGAAATTTTTTTGACAGCCTTAGAACACATATATGTATGATTGAATCACTATAAATTTTTTTGATAGCTGTAGATCACTTATACGCATAATTGAATCATTATGAATTTTTTTGACAGCGTTAGAACACATATATGCATTAATGAATCAGTATAAATTTTTTTGACTACCTTAGAACACATACAAGACTGATTGAATCACAATAAATTTTTTTGACAGCTTTAGAACACATATATGCACGATTAAATCACTATGAAATTTTTTTGATAGCCTTAGTACACATATATGCATGATTGAATCAGTATAATTTTTTTTGACAAACGTAGAACACTTATACGCATGACTGAATCATTATGATTTTTTTTGACAGCTTTAGAACAAATATATGCATGATTGAATCTCTATGAAATTGTTTTGACTGCCTTAGAACACATATAAGCATGATTGAGTCACATTAAATTTTTTTGATAGTCTTAGAACACATATACGCATGGTTGAATCACTAAGAATTTTTTTTTGACAACATTACAACATATATATGCATGATTGAATCACTATAAATTTTTTTGGACACCCGTAGAAAACTTATACGCATGACTGAATCGTTATGATTTTTTTTGTAAACTTTAGAACAAATGTATGGAAGATTGAATCACAATGAAATTGTTTTGACTGCCTTAGAACACATATAAGCATGATTGAATCACAATAAAATTTTTATGACATCCTTAGAACAGATATATGCATGATTGAATCACTAAGAAAATTTTTTGACAGCCTTATAAAACATATATGCATGATTGAATCACTATAAACTTTTTTTGACATAAGTAGAACACTTATACACATGATTGAATCATTATGATTTTTTTTTATAGCTTTAGAACACATGTACATGATTGAATCACTAATAAATTGTTTTGACTGCCTTAGAACAGATATAAGCATGATTGAATCACAATAACTTTTCTTTTGACAGCCTTAAAACACATATATGCATGATTGAATCACTATGAAATTTTTTTGACAGCTTTAGAACACATGTATGCATGATTGAATCACTATGAATTTTTTTTTACAATTTAGAACACATATATGCATGATTGAATCACTATGATTTTTTTTTACTAGCTTAGAACACAAATATGCATGACTGAATCACAATAATTTTTTTTGAAAGTATAAGAACACATATATGCATGATTGAATCACTATGATTTTTTTGACAGCTTTAGAACACATATATGAGTGATTGAGTCACTATAATTTTTTTGATAGCCATAGAACACTTATACGCCTGATTGAATCATTATGAATTTTTTTGATAGCCTTAGAACACATATATGCATGTTTGAATCACTATGAAACTGTTTTGACTCACTTAGAACACATATGAGCAAAATTGAGTCACAATAAAATTTTTTTGACAGCCTTGGAACATGTATATACATGATTAAATCACTATGAAGTTTTTTGACAGCCTTAAAGCTTATATATGCATGATTGAATGACTGTAAATTTTTTTTGACAGTCGTAAAACACTTATATGCATGATTGAATCACTATGAAATTTTTTTGACAGCCTTAGAACACATATATGCATGATTTAATCACTATAATTTTTTTGGACAACTTTAGAACACATATACGATTATTGAATCACTATAATTTTTTTTGACAGCGGTAGAACACATATCTGCATAATTGAATCACTAAATTTTTTTTGACAACCTACGAACACATATATGCATGATTGAATTTCTATGAAATTTTTTTGACAGCCTTAGAACACATATATGTAAGATTGAATTAATATGACAATTTTTTGACAGCCTTAGAACACATATATGCATGATTGATTCACTATAAAATTATTTTGACAGCCGTAGAACACTTATACACATGATTGAATCATTATGAATTGTTTTGATAGCTTTAGAACACATATATGCATAATTGAATCACTATGAGATTGTTTTGACTGGCAAAGAACACATGTAAGCATGATTAGATCACAAATTTTTTTTGACAGCTTTAGAACATATATATGCATGATTGAATCACTATAGATTTTTTTTGGGATCTTTAGAACACATATATGCATGATTGAATTACTATGAAATTGTTTTGATTGCCGCAGAAGACATATAAGTATGATTGAATCACAATAAATTTTTTTTTACAGCCTTAGAATACATATATGCATGATTGAATCACTATGAAAATTTTTTGACAGCCTTAAAACACACATATGCATGATTGAATCACTATGAATTTTTTTTGAGAGCCTTAGTAGAGATATATGCTAGATTGAATCACTACAATTTTTTTGACAACTTTAGAACACATATATGAATGATGGAATCACTATAAGTTTTTTTTTGACAGCGATAGAACATATATCTGTATAATTGAATCACTGACATTTTTTTGATAGCCTTAGAACACATATATGCATGATTGAATCACTATAATTTTTTTTGACAGCCTTAGAACACATATATGCAATATTGAATCACTATGAAATTTTTTTGAGAGCCTTACAACGGATATATGCATTATTAAATCACAATGTTTTTTTTTTGACATCCTTAGAACGTATATATGCAAGATTGAATCACTATAAATTTTTTTTGAGAGCCATAGAACACTTATACGCATGATTGAATCATTATGATTTTTTTTGATAGCTACAGAACACATATATGCATGATTGAATCACTATGAAATTGTTTTGACTGCCTTAGAATACATATAGGCATGATTGAATCAAAATAATTTTTTTTGACAGCCTTAAAACACATATATGGATGATTGAATCATTATGATTTTTTTTTACAGCTTTAGAAAACATATATGCTTGATTGAATCACTATGATTTTTTTTTGACAGCCTTAGAACACATATAAGCATGATTGAATCACAATAAAATTTTTTTGACAGCCATAGAACATATATATGCATGATTGAATCACTATGAATTTTTTTTGACAACCGTAGAACATATATATGATTGATTCACTATAATTTTTTTTTGACAACCATAGAACACATTTACGTATGATTGAATCATTATGATTTTTTTTACAGCTTTAGAACAAATATATGCATGATTGGATCCCTGTGAAATTGTTTTGACTGCCTTAGAACACATATATGCTTTATTGAATCACCATAAATTTTTTTGACTGCCTTAGAACACATATTTGCAAGATTTAATCACTATGAAAATTTTTTGACAGCCTTAGAACACATATACGCATGATTGAATCACTATAATTTTTTTTGATAGCCGTAGAACACTTATACGCATAAATGAATCATTATGAATTTTTTGAGAGCTTTATAACACATATATGCATTAATGAATCACTATAGAATTGTTTTGACTACCTTAGAACACATATAAGCATGATTGAATCACAATAATTGTTTTTGATAGCTTTGGAACACATATATGCGTGATTGAATCACTATAAGTTTTTTTTGACAGCGGTAGAACAGATATCTGTATAATTGATCCACTGACATTTTTTTGACAGCCTTAGAACACATAAATGCATTATTGAATCACTATAATTTTTTTTGACAGCATTAGAACACATATATGCAAGATTGAATCACTATGAAAATTTTTTGACAGCCTTACAACGCATATATGCATGATTGAATCACAATGAAAATCTTTTCACATCCTTAGAATGCATATATGCAAGATTGAATCACTATAAAATTTTTTTGACAGCCGTAGAACACTTATACACATGATTGAATCATTATGAAATTTTTTGATAGCTATAGAACACATATATGCATGATTGAATCACTATGAAATTGTTTTGACTGCTTTAGAATACATATAAGCATGATTGAATCACAATTTTTTTTTGACAGCTTTAGAACACATATATGCATGATTGAATCACCATGAATTTTTTTTTACAGCTTTAGAACACATATATGCATGATTGAATCATTATGAATTTTTTTTGACTACCTTAGATCACATCTAAGCATGATTGAATCACAATAAATTTTTTTTGACAACCTTAGAACATATATAAGCATGATTGAATCACTATGAATTTTTTTTGACAACGTTAGAAGATATACATGATTGAATCACTATAATTTTTTTTTGACAACCATAGAACACTTTTACGTATGATTGAATCATTATGATTTTTTTTAACAGCTGTAGAACAAATATATGCATGAGTGAATCCCTGTGAAATTGTTTTGACTGCCTTAGATCACATATAAGCGTGATTGAATCACCATAAATTTTTTTGACTGCCTTAGAACACATATTTGCAAGATTTAATCACTATGAAATTTTTTTGACAGCCTTATTACACATATACGCATGATTGAATCACTATAATTTTTTTTGATAGCCGTAGAAAACTTATACGCATAATTGAATCATTATGCTTTTTCTTAAGAGCTTTAGAACACATATATGCATTAATGAATCACTATAAAATTGTGTTGACTGCCTTAGAACACATTTAAGCATGATTGAATCACAATAAATTTTTTTTTGACAGCTTTAGAACACATCAATGCATGATTAAATCACTATGAAATTTTTTTGACAGCCTAAGAACACATATATCTATGAATGAATCAGTATAATTTTTTTTTGACAGAAGTAGAACACTTATACACATGTTTGAATCATTATGAATTTTTTTGACAGCTTTAGAACACATATATGCATGATTGAATCACTATGAAATTATTTTGACTGCCTTAGAACACATATAACGATGATTGGATCACAATAAATTTTTTTCATAGCCGTAGAACACATATACGCATGATTGAATCACTATGATTTTTTTTTGATTGCCTTAGAGCACATATATGCGTGATTGAATTACTATAATTTTCTTTATAGCCGTAGAACACTTATACGCATGATTGAATCATTATGAATTTTTTTGATAACCTTAGAACACATATATGCATGTTTGAATAACTATGAAATTATTTTGACTGCCTTACAACACATATGAGCAAGATTGAATCAAAATAAATTTTTTTGACAGCCTTAGAACACGTATATGCATGATTAAATCACTATGAAGTTTTTTGACAGATTTAAAACATATATATGCACGGTTGAATCATGTAAATATTTTTGGACAGCCGTAGAACACTTATATGCAAGATTGAATCACTATGAATTTTTTTTGACAGCTTTAGAACACATATATGAATTATTGAATTACTATACATTTTTTTGACAGCCATAGAACACATATATGCATGATTGAATCACTATAATTTTTTTGGACAAGTTTAGATCACATATACGCGTGATTGAATCACTATAAATTTTTTTTGACAGCGGTAGAACACATATCTGCATAATTGAATCACTAAATTTTTTTTGACAACCTAAGAACCCATATATGCATGATTGAATTTCTATGAATTTTTTTTGACAGCCTTAGAACACATATATGCAAGATTGAATTAATATGACAATTTTTTGAGAGCCTTAGAACACATATATGCATGATTGATTCGGTATAAAATTATTTTGACAGCTGTAGAACACTTATACACATGATTGAATCATTATGAATTGTTTTGATAGCTTTAGAACACATATATGCATGATTGAATCCCTATGAAATTGTTTTGACTGGCTAAGAACACATGTGAGCATGATTAGATCACAAATTTTTTTTTGACAGCTTTAGAACATATATATGCATGATTGAATCACTATGAATTTTTTTTGGCAGCTTTAGAACACATATATGCATGATTGAATCACTATGAAATTGTTTTGACTGCCGCAGAACACTTATAAGCATGATTGAATCACAATAAATTTTTTTATAGCCTTAGAATACATATATGCATGATTTAGTCACTATGAATTTTTTTTGACAGCCTTAGAACACACATATGCATGATTGAATCACTACGAATTTTTTTTGAGAGCCTTAGAAGACATATATGCTAGATTGAATCACTACAAATTTTTTTGACAGCTTTAGAACACATATATGCATGATTGAATCACTATAAGTTTTTTGTTGACAGCGATAGAACAAATATCTGTATAATTGAATCACTGACATTTTTTTGATATCCTTAGAACACATATATGCAAGATTGAATTAATATGATAATTTTTTGACAGCCTTAGAACACATATATGCATGATTGATTCGATATAAAATTATTTTGACAGCTGTAGAACACTTATACACATGATTGAATCATTATGAATTATTTTGATAGCTTTAGAACACATATATGCATGATTGAATCATTATGAAATTGTTTTGACTGGCTAAGAACACATGTAAGCATGATTAGATCACAAATTTTTTTTGACAGCTTTAGAACATATATATGCATGATTGAATCACTATGAATTTTTTTTGGAAGCTTTACAACACATATATGCATGATTGAATCACTATGTTATTATTTTGACTGCAGCAGAACACATATAAGCATGATTGAATCACAATAAATTTTTTTACAGCCTTAGAATATATATATGCATGATTGAATCACTATGATTTTTTTTTGACAGCCTTAGAACACACATATGCATGATTGAATCACTATGAATTTTTTTGGAGAGCCTTAGAAGACCTATATGCTAGATTGAATCACTACAAATTTTTTTGACAGCTTTAGAACAAATATATGCATGATTGAATCACTATAAGTTTTTTTCTGATAGCGTTAGAACAGATATCTGTATAATTGAATCACTCACATTTTTTTGATAGCCTTAGAACACATATATGCAAGATTGAATTAATATGACAATTTTTTGACAGCCTTAGAACACATATATGCATGATTGATTCAGTATAAAATTATTTTGACAGCTGTAGAACACTTATACACATGATTGAATCATTATGAATTGTTTTGATAGCTTTAGAACACATATGCATGATTGAATCACTACGAAATTGTTTTGAGTGGCTAAGAACACATGTAAGCATGATTAGATCACAATTTTTTTTTGACAGCTTTAGAACATATATATGCATGATTGAATCACTATGAATTTTTTTGGCAGCTTTAGAACACATATATGCATGATTGAATCACTATGAAATTGTTTTGACTGCCGCAGGACACATATAAGCATGATTGAATCACAATAAATTTTTTTACAGCCTTAGAATACATATATGCATGATTGAATCACTATGAAATTTTTTTGACAGCCTTAGAACACACATATGCATGATTGAATCACTATGAATTTTTTTGAGAGCCTTAGAAGACATATATGCTAGATTGAATCACTACAATTTTTTTTGACAGCTTTAGAACACATATATGCAAGATTGAATCACTATAAGTTTTTTTTTTACAGCGACAGAACAGATATCTGTAAATTGAATCACTGACATTTTTTTGATAGCCTTAGAACACATATATGCATGATTGAATCACTATAATTTTTTTTGACAGCCTTAGAACACATATATGCAAGATTGAATCACTATGATTTTTTTTTGAGAGCCTTGCAACAGATATATGCATCATTGAATCACAATGATTTTTTTTTGACATCCTTAGAATGCATATATGTCAGATTGAATCACTATAAAATTTTTTTGACAGCCGTAGAACACTTATACGCATGATTGAATCATTATGAAATTTTTTGTTAGCTATAGAACACATATATGCATGATTGAATCTCTATGAAATTGTTTTGACTTCCTCAGAATACATATATGCATGATTGAATCACTATAAAATTTTTTTACTGCTTTAGAACACATATATGCATAATTGAATCACTATGAAATTTTTTTGATAGCCTTAGAACACATATAAGCATGATTGAATCACAATAATTTTTTTTTGACAGCCTTAGAACATATATATGCATGATTGAATCACTATGAATTTTTTTGACAACCTTAGAACATATATATGATTGAATAACTATAATTTTTTTTGACAACCATAGAACACATTTACGCATGATTGAATGATTATGATTTTTTTTAACAGCTTTAGAACAAATATATGCATGATTGAATCCCTGTGAAATTGTTTTGACTGCCTTAGAACACATATAAGCTTTATTGAATCACCATAAATTTTTTGTGACGGACTTAGAACACATATTTGCAAGATTTAATCACTATGAAATTTTTTTGACAGCCTTAGAACACATATACACATGATTGAATCACTATAAATTTTTTTGATAGCCGTAGAACACTTATATGCATAATTGAATCATTTTGAATTTTTTGAGAGCTTTATAACACATATATGCATTAATGAATCACTATAAAATTGTTTTGACTACCTTAGAACACATATAAGCATGATTGAATCACAATAATCTTTTTTGACAGCTTTAGAACACATATATGCGTGATTGAATCACTATAAGTTTTTTTTGACAGCGGTAGAACATATATCTGTATAATTGATCCACTGACATTTTTTTGACAGCCTTAGAACACATAAATGCATGATTGAATCACTCTAAACTTTTTTTGACAGCATTAGAACACATATATGCAAGATTGAATCACTATGAAATTTTTTTGACAGCCTTACAACGCATATATGCATGATTGAATCTCAATGAAATTCCTTCGACATGCTTTGAACGCATATATGCAGCATTGAATCACTATAAAATTTTATTCACAGCCGTAGAACACTTATTCACATGATTGAATCATTATGAAAATTTTTGGCAGCAATAGAACACATATATGCATGATTGAATCACTATGAAATTGTTTTGACTGCCTTAGAATACATATAAGCATGATTGAATCACAAATTTTTTTTTTGATAGCCTTAGAACACATATATGCATGATTGAATCACCATGAAATTTCTTTTACAGCTTTAGAACATATATATTAATGATTGAATCATTATGAAATTTTTTTGACAACCTTAGATCACATATAAGCATGATTGAATCACAACAAATTTTTTTGACAACCTTAGAATATATATAAGCATGATTGAATCACTATGAATTTTTTTTGACAACCTTAGAACATATACATGATTGAATCACTATAATTTTTTTTGACAACCGTAGAACACTTTTATGTATGATTGAATCATTATGATTTTTTTTAACAGCTTTAGAACAAATATATGCATGATTGAATCCCTGTGAAATTGTTTTGACTGCCTTAGATTACATATAAGCATGATTGAATCACCATAAAAATTTTTTGACTGCCTTAAAACACATATTTGCAATATTTAATCACTATGAATTTTTTTTGACAGCCTTAGAACACATATACGCATGATTGAATCACTATAATTTTTTTTGATAGCCGTAGAACACTTATACGCATAATTGAATCTTTATGATTTTTCTTGAGAGCTTTAGAATACATATATGCAATAATGAATCACTATAAAATTGTTTTGACTGCCTTAGAACACATATAAGCATGATTGAATCACAATAAATTTTTTTTGACAGCTTTAGAACACATATATGCATGATTGAATCACTATGAAATTTTTTTGACAGCCTTAGAACACATATATCCATGAATGAATCGGTTTAATTTTTTTTGACAGAAGTAGAACACTTATACGCATGTTTGAATCATTATGAATTTTTTTTGACAGCTTTAGAACACATATATGCATGATTGAATCACTAAGAAATTATTTTGACTGCCTTAGAACACATATAACGATGATTGGATCACAATAATTTTTTTTTGATAGCCATAGAACACATATACGCCTGATTGAATCACTATGATTTTTTTTTGATAGCCTTAGAACACATATATGCGTGATTGAATCACTATAATTTTTTTTATAGCCGTAGAACACTTATACACATGATTGAATCATTATGATTTTTTTTGAACAGCCGTAGAACACTTATATGCATGATTGAATCACTATGAAATTATTTTGACTGCCTTAGAACACATATGAGCAAGATTGAATCAAAATAAATTTTTTTTGAAAGCCTTAGAACACGTATATGCATGATTAAATCACTATGAAGTTTTTTGACAGATTTAAAACATATATATGCATCGTTGAATCATGCAATTTTTTTTGGACAGCCGTAGAACACTTATATGCATGATTGAATCACTATGAAATTTTTTTGACAGCCTTAGAACACATATATGAATGATTGAATTACTATACATTTTTTTTGACAACCTTAGAACACATATATGCATGATTGTGTCACTATAATTTTTTTGGACAACTTTAGATCACATATACGCATGATTGAATCACTATAATTTTTTTTGACAGCGGTAGAACACATATTTGAATAATTGAATCACTAAATTTTTTTTGACATCCTTAGAACACATATATGCATGATTCAATCACTATGATTTTTTTTTGACAGCCTTAGAACACATATATGCAAGATTGAATCACTATGACAATTTTTTGACAGCCTTAGAATAGATATATGAATGATTGAATCACTATAAAAATATTTTTACAGCCGTAGAACACTTATACGCATGATTGAATCATTATGAATTTTTTTGACACCTTTAGAACACATATACGCATGATTGGATCTCTATGAAATTGTTTTGACTGCCTTAGAACACATATAAGTATGATTCAATTACAATAAACTTTTTTTGACAGCCTTAGAACACATATATTGATGATTGAATCACTATAATTTTTTTTTACAACTTTAGAACACATATATGCATGATTGAATCACTATGAAATTTTTTTGACTGCCTTAGGTCACATATAAGCATGATTGAATCACAATTAATTTTTTTTGACAGCCTTAGAACACATATATGCATGATTGAATCAAGATAAATTTTTTTTGACAACCTTAGCACACATACATGATTGAATCACTATAAATTTTTTTTGACAACCGTATAACACTTTTACTTTTGATTGAATAATTATGATTTTTTTTAACAGCTTTAGAACAAATATATGCATGATTGAATCATTATGAAATTGTATTGACTGCCTTAGAACACATATAATCATGATTGAATCGCAATAAATTTTTTTTGACTGCCTTAGACAACATATTTGCATGATTGAATCACTATGAAATTTTTTTGACAGCCTTAGAACACATATATGCACGATTGAATCACTATAAATTTTTTTGGACAGCCGTAGAAAACTTATACACATGACTGAATCGTTATGAATTTTTTTGACAACTTAAAAACAAATATATGCAAGATTGAATCACTATGAAATTGTTTTGACTGCCTTAGAACACATATAAGCATGATTGAATCACAATAAAATTTTTATGACATCCTTAGAACATTTATATGCATGATTGAATCACTAAGAAATTTTTTTGACAACCTTATAACACATATATGCATGATTAAATCACTATAAACTTATTTTAACTGCCTTAGAACACATATTTGCAAGATTTAATCACTATTGAATTTTTTTACAGCCTTAGAACACATATCTGCATGATTGAATAACTATAAAAAAATTTTGACAGCATTAGAACACATATATCCATGATTGAATCACTATGAAATTTTTTGGGCAGCCTTAGAACACATATTTGCATGATTGAATGACTATGAAATAGTTTTGACTGCCTTATAACAAATATAAGGACGATTGAATCAAAATCAATTTTTTTTGACAGCCTTAAAACACATATATGCATGATTGAATCACAATAAATTTTTTTTGACAGCCGTAAAAAACTTATATGCACGATTGAACCATTATGATTTTTTTTGATAGCCTTTAGAGCACATATATGCATGATTAATCCACTATGAAGTTGTTTTGACTGCCTTAGAACACTTATAAGCATGATTGAATCACAATAAAATTTTTTTGACAGCCTTAGAACACATATATGCATGATTGAATCACTATGAATTTTTGTTTACAGCTTTTGAACAAATATATGCATGATTGAGTCCCTATGAATTTTTTTTGACTGCATTAGAACACATAAAAGCATGTTTGAATCACAATAAAATTTTTTGAGAGCCTTAGAACACATATATGCATGATTGAATCACTATGAATTTTTTTTGACAGCCTTAGAACACATACATGATTGAATCACTTTAAATTTTTTATGACAACCATAAAACACTTATACGCGTGATTGAATCATAATTAATTTTTTTTACAGCTTTAGAACATATATATGCATGATTGAATCACCATGAAATTGTATTGACTGCCTTAGAACACATATAAGCATGATTGAATCATAATAATTTTTTTTGACAGCCTTAGAACACATATATGCATGATTGAATCACTATGAATTTTTTTTGACAGCCTTAGAGCACATATATGCATGAACGAATCACTATAAAATTTTTTTGATAGCCGTAGAAAACTTATAAGAATGATTGAATCACAATAAAGTTGTTTTGATTGCGTTAGAACATATATAAGCATGATTGAATCACAATAAATTTTTTTTGACAGCCTTGGAACACATATATGCATGATTGAATCTCTATGAATTTTTTTTAATAGCCTTAGAACACATATATGCATGATTGAATCACTATACTTTTTTTAATAGCCTTAGAACACTTATACGCAAGATTGAATCATTATGATTTTTTTTGACAGCTTTAGAACACATATATGCATGATTGAATCACTATGAAATTGTTTTGACTGCCTTAGAACACATATAAGCATGATTGAATCACAATAAATTTTTTTTACAGCCTTAGAACACATATATGCATGTTTGAATCACTATAAATTTTTTTTGGCAACCTTAGAACAAATATATGCATGATTGAATCACTATGAAATTTTTTTGAGTGCCTTAGAACACATATATGCTTGATTGAATCACTATAAATTTTTTTGACAACTTTAGAACATATATATGCATGATTGAATCACTCTAAATTTTTTTTGACGGCAATAGAACACATATCTGCATAATTGAATCATTGAAATTTTTTTGACAGCCATAGAACCCATATATGCATGATTGAATCACTATGAAATTTTTTTGACAGCCTTAGAACACATATATGCAATATTGAATCACTATAAAATTTTTTTGATAGCCGTAGAACACTTATACGCATGATTTTTTTGACAGCCTTAGAACAGATATATGCATGATTGAATCACTATGAAAATGTTTTGACAGCCTTAGAACACATATAAGCATGATTGAATCACAATAATTTTTTTTTTGACCGTCTTAGAACACATATATGCATGACAGAATCACTATGATTTTTTTTTACAGCTTTAGAACACATAAATGGATGATTGAATCACTATAAAGTTTTTTTGACTGCCTTAGAACACATATCAGCATGATTGATCCACAAAATTTTTTTTATAGCCATAGAACACATACGCAAGATTGAATAATTATGATTTTTTGATTGATTTAGAACATATATATGCATGATTGAATCACTATGAAATTCTTTTGACTGCCTTAGAATATAATCATGATTGAATCATAATGAATTTTTTTCGACAACCTTAGAACACGTATATTCATGATTGAATCACTAATTTTTTTTTGATAGCCTTAGAACACATATATGCATGATTGAACCACTATGAAATTTTTTTGACAGCCTTAGAACACATACGTCATTGAATCACTATAATTTTTTTGACAACTGTAGAACACTTATACGCATGATTGAATCATTATAATTTTTTTTGACGGAGTTAGAACATATATATCCATGATTGAATCACTATAAAATTGTTTTGACGTCCTTAGAACACATATATGTATGATTGAATCATAATGATTTTTTTTTGACGGGCTTAGAACAGATATAAGCATGATTGAATCACAATAAATTTTTTTGATAGCCTTAGAACACATATATGCATGATTGAATTACTATGAATTTTTTTTGACTGCCTTAGAACACATACGTGATTGAATCACTATAATTTTTTTTGACAACCATAGAACACTTATACGCATGATTGAATCATTATGAATTTTTTGACATCTTCAAAACATAAATATTCATGATTGAATCACTGTGAAATTGTTTTGACTGCCTTAGAACACATATATGCATGATTGAATCATAATGATTTTTTTTCACAGCCTTAGAACACATATATGCATGTATGAATCATAATGAAATGTTTTTTGATAGCCTTAGAACACATATATGCATGATTGATTCACCATAAATTTTTTTTGATAGCCGTAGAACTCTTATACGCATAATTGAAACATTATGAATTTTTTTGACAGCTTTGGAACACATATATGCATTATTGAATCACTGTAAAATTGTTTTGACTGCCTTAGAACACATATAAGCATGATTGAATCACAATAAATTTTTTTTGACTGCTTTAGAAGACATATATGCATGGTTGAATCACTATGAATTTTTTCTGACGGCCTAAGAACACATATGTATGATTGAATCACTATAATTTTTTTTTGACAGCCGTAGAACACATACACATGATTGAATCATTATGAATTTTTTTTGACAGCTTTAGAACAAATATATGCTTGATTGAATCACAATGAAATTATTTTAACTGCCTTAGAACACATATAAGCATGATTGAATCAGATTGAAATTGTTTTGACAACCTTAGAATACAAATAAGCATGATTGAATCACAATAAATTTTTTTTGACAGTCTTAGAACACATATATGCTTGATTGAATCACTATGATTTTTTTTTACAGCTTTAGAACACATATATGCAAGATTGAATCACTATAAATTTTTTTGACTGCCTTAGAACACATATAAGCATGATTGAATCACAATAAATTTTTTTTGACAATCTTAGAACACATATATGCATGATTGAATCCCTATGAAATTTTTTTGACAACCTTAGAACAAATATACGCATGAACGAATCACTATAATTTTTTTTCATAGCCATAGAACACTTATACGCATGATTGAATCATTATGATTTTTTTTGACAGCCATAGTACACAATGATTGAATCATTATGATTTTTTTTGACAGCCATAGTACACATATATGCATGATTGAATCACAATAAATTTTTTTTGACAGCTTTAGAACACATATAAGCATGATTGTATCAGATTGAAATTGTTTTGACAGTCTTAGAACACATATATGCTTGATTGAATCACTATGATTTTTTTTACAGCTTTAGAACACATATATGCAAGATTGAATCACTATAATTTTTTTTTGACTGCGTTAGAACACATATAAGCATGATTGAAGCACAATAAATTTTTTTTGACAATCTTAGAACACATATATGCATGATTGAATCCCTATAAATTTTTTTTGACAACCTTAGAACAAATATACGCATGAACGAATCACTATAATTTTTTTTCATAGCCATAGAACACTTATACGCATGATTGAATCACTATAAGTTTTTTTCATATCCATTGTACACATATATGCATGATTGAATCACGCATGATTGAATCACTAAGAATTTTTTTGACAGCATAAGAATACATATATTTATGATTGAATCACTAAGAAATTTTATGGATAACCTTAGAACACATATATGTATGATTAAATCACTATGAAATATTTTTCACAACCTTATAACACATATATGCATGATTGAATCACTATGAAAGTTTTTTGACAGCCTTAGAACACATATATGCATGATTGAATCACTACAAAATTTTTTGACAGCCTTAAAACACATATATGCATGATTGAATCACAATAAATTTTTTTGACAGCCTTAGAACACATATATGTATGGTTGAATCACTATGAATTTTTTTGACAGTCTTAGAACACATATATCCATGATTGAATGACTGAATTTTTTTTGACAGCCTTAAAACACATATATGCATGATTGAATCACTATAAATTTTTTTGACAGCTTTAAAACACATGAATGCAAGATTGAATCACTATAATTTTTTCATGTCTACAGTAGAACACATATATATGCGTGATTGAATCACTATGAATTTTTGTTGACAGCCTTAGAACACATATATGTGCGTGATTGAATCACTATGAATTTTTGTTGACAGCCTTATAACACATATATGCAAGATTGAATCACTATGAAATTTTTTTGATAGCCTTAAAACACATATATGCATGATTAAATTACAATGAAATCTTTTTAAAAACCGTAGCACACATATATGCATGATTGAATCACTAGGAAAGTTTTTTGACTACCTTAGAACACATATATGCATGATTGAATGACTATGATTTTTTTTGACAGCCTCAGAACACATATATGCAAGATTGAATCACTATGAAAATTTTCTGACAGCCTTACAACGCATGTATGCATGATTGAATCGCTAAGAATTTTTTTTGATAACTTTAGAACACATATATGCATGACTGAATCACTATGAATTTTGACAGATTTAGAGCACAGATATGCAAGATTAAATTACTATGAAATTGTTTTGACTGCCATAGAATACATATAAGCATCATTGAATCACGATAAATCTTTTTTGACGGCCTTAGAACACATATATGCATGATTGAATCAGTAAGAAATTTTTTGACAGCTTAGTACACATACATGTATGATTGAATCACTATAAATTTTTTTTGACAGCCGTAGAGTACTTATACGCATGACTGAATCATTATGATTTTTTTGACAACTTTAGAACACATATATGCATGATTGACTCATCATGAAATTGTTTTCACTGCCTTAGAACACATATAAGCATGATTGAATCACAATAAAATTTTTGTGACATCCTTAGAACAAATATATGCATGATTGAATCACTAAGAAATTTTTTTGACAGCCTTATAACACATATATGCATGATTGAATCACTATAAACTTTTTTTGACTGCTGTAGAGCACTTATACACATGATTGAATCATTATGAATTTTTTTGACAGCTTTACAACACTTATGTACCTGATTGAATCACTATTTAATTGTTTTGACTGCCATAGAACAAATATAAGCATGATTGAATCACAACTTTTTTGTAGACAGCCTTAGAACACATATATGCATGATTGAATCACTATGAAATTTTTTTGACAGCCTTAGAGCACATATATCCATGAATGAATCACTATAATTTTTTTTGACATAAGTAGAACACTTATACGCATGTTTGAATCATTATGATTTTTTTTGACAACTTAAGAACACATATATGCATGATTGAATCACTATGAAATTGTTTTGACTGCCTTAGAACACATATAACGATGATTGAATGACAATAAATTTTTTTTGATAGCCTAAGAACACATATATGCATGATTGAATCACTATGAAATTTTTTTGACAGCCTTAGAACACATATATGCGTGATTGAATCACTATAATTTTTTTTGATAGCGATAGAACACATATACGCATGATTGAATCATTATGATTTTTTTTGATAGCATTAGAACACATATATGCATATTTGAGTCACTATGAAATTGTTTTGAGTGCCTTAGAACACAAATGAGCAAGATTGAATCACAATAAATTTTTTTGACAATCTTAGAACACTTATATGCATGATTAAATCACTATGAAGTTTTTTGACGGCCTTAAAACATATATATGCATGATTGAATCAATGTAATTTTTTTTCGACAGTCGTAGAAGACATATATGCCTGATTGAATCACTTTGAAAACTTTTTGATAGCCTTAGAACACATATTTGAATGATTGAATCACTATAAATTTTTTTTGACAGCCTTAGAACACATATATGCTTGATTGAATCACTACAATTTTTTTGGACAGCATTTAAAACACATATACGCACGATTGAATCACTATAATTTTTTTTTGCTAGCGGTAGAACACATATTTGCATATCTGAATTACTAAATTTTTTTTGACAGCCTTAGAACACATATATGCATGATTGAATCACTATGAAATTTTTTTGATAGCCTTAGAACACATATATGCAAGATTGAATCACTATGTCAATTTTTTGTCAGCCTTAGAACACATATATGCATGATTGAATTGCTAAAAAATTATTTTGATAACCGTAGAACACTTATACGCATGATTGAATCATTATGAATTGTTTTGACAGCTTTAGAACACATATGTGCATGATTGAATCACTATAAAACTGTTTTGACTGGCTAAGAACACATATAAGCATGATTGAATCACAATAAATTTTTTTTGACAACCTTAGGACATATATATGCATGATTGAATGACTATGAATTTTTTTTGACAGCTTTAGAACACATATATGCATGATTGACTCACTATGAAATTGTTTTGACTGCCTTAGAACACATATAAGCATGATTGAATCACAATAAATTTTTTTTTACAGCCTTAGAATACATATATGCATGATTGAATCACTATGAAAATTTTTTGACAGCCATAGAACACAGATATCCATGAATGAATCACTATAAATTTTTTTGACAGAAGTAGAACACTTATACGCATATTTGAATCATTATGAATTTTTTTGACAGCTTTAGAACACATATATGCATGATTGAATCACTATGAAATTGTTTTGACTGCCTTAGAACACATATAACGATGATTGAATCACAATAATTGTTTTTTGATAACCAAAGAACACATATATGCATGATTGAATCACTATAAATTTTTTTTTGACAAAGTTAGAACACATATATGCGTGATTGAATCACTATAATTTTTTTTTGATAGTCGTAGAACACTTATACCCTTGATTGAATCATTACGAATTTTTTTTGATAGCCTTAGAACACATATATGCATGTTTGAATCACTATGAAATTGTTTTGACTGCCTTAGAACACATATGAGCAAGATTGAATCAAAATAAATTTTTTTGACACGCTTAGAAAACATATACGCATGATTAAATCACTATTAAATTTTTTTGACAACTTTAAAACATATATATGCATGGTTGAATCACTGTAATTTTTTGACAGCCATAGAACACTTATATGCATGATTGAATCACTATGAGATTTTTTTTACAGCCTTAAAACACATATATGAATGATTGAATCACTATACATTTTTTTTTACTGCCTTAGAACACATATATGCATGAATGAATCACTATAATTTTTTTGGACAGCATTAGAACACATATATGCATGATTGAATCACTGTAATTTTTTTTGACAGCGATAGAACACATAGCTGCATAATTGAATCGCTATTTTTTTTTTGACAGCCTTAGAACACATATAGGTGTGATTGAATCACTATGAAATTTTTTTGACAGCCTTAGAACACATAAATGCAAGATTGAATCACTATTACAATTTTTTGACAGCCTTAGAACATATATATGCATGATTTAATCGCTATAAAATTATTTTTGACAGTCGTAGAACACTTATACGCATGATTGAATCATTATGAATTGTTTTAACAACTTTAGAACACATATATGCATGATTGAATCACCATAAAATTATTTTGACTGGCTAAGAACACATATAAGCATGATTGAATCACAATAAATTTTTTTTGACAGCCTTAGAACATATATATGCATCTTTGAATCACTATGAATTTTTTTTGACAGCTTTAGAACATATATATGCATGATTAAATCACTATGAAATTGTCTTGACTGCTTTAGAACACATATAAGCATGATTGAATCAAAATAAATTTTTTTTACAGCCGTAAAATACATATATGCATGATTGAATCACTATGAATTTTTTTTTGACACCCTTAGAACACACATATGCATGATTGAATCACTATGAAATTTTTTTGAGAGCCTTAGACGACATATATGCATTATGGAATCACTGAATTTTTTTTTTGACTGCTTTAGAACACATATATGCATGATTGAATCACTATAAATTTTTTTTGACAGCGGTAGAACACATATCTGTATAATTGAATCACTGACATTTTTTTGACAGCCTTAGAACACATATATGCAATATTGAATCACTCTAATTGTTTTTTGACAGCCTTAGAACACATATATGCAAGATTGAATCACTATGAATTTTTTTTACGGCCTTACAACGCATATTTGCATGACTGAATCACTATGATTTTTTTTACAGCCTTAGTACTCATATATGCATGATTGAATCACTATAATTTTTTTTGACAGCCGTAGAACACTTATACGCATGATTGAATCAATATGAATTTTTTTGACAGCTATAAAACACATATATGCATGATTGAATCACTATGAAATTGTTTTGACTGCCTTAGAACACATATAAGCATGATTCAATCACACTATTTTTTTTTGACAGCCTTAGAACACATATATTGATGATTGAATCACTATGAATTTTTTTTACAGCTTTAGAACACATATGCATGATTGAATCACTATGAAATTTTTTTGACTGCCTTAAAACACATATAAGCATGATTGAATCACAATAAATTTTTTTTGACACGCTTAGAACACATATATGCATGATTGAATCACTATGAAATTTTTTTGACAACTTTAGAACACATACATGATTGATTCACTATATATTTTTTTTGACAACCGTATCACACTTTTACGTATGATTGAATCATTTTGATTTTTTTTAACAGCTTTAGAACAAATATATGCATGGTTGAATCACTATGAAATTGTATTGACTGCCTTAGAACACATATAAGCATGATTGATTCGCAATAAATTTTTTTGGACTGCCTTAGAACACATATTTGCATGATTGAATCACTATGAAATTTGTTTGACAGCCTTAGAACACAAATATGCATGATTGAATCACTATAAATTTTTGTTGATAGCTGTAGATCACTTATATGCATAATTGAATCATTATGATTTTTTTTGACAGCTTTAGAACACATATATGCATTAATGAATCACTATAAAATTTTTTGACTGCCTTAGAACACATACAAGCATGATTGAATCACAATAAATTTTTTTTGACAGCTTTAGAACACATATATGCACGATTAAATCACTATGATTTTTTTTTGATAGCCTTAGTATACATATATGCATGATTGAATTAATATAATTTTTTTTGACAAACGTAGAACACTTATACGCATGACTGAATCGTTATGATTTTTTTTGACAGCTTTAGAACAAATATATGCATGATTGAATCACAATAAAATTTTTATGACATCCTTAGAACAGATATATGCATGATTGAATCACTAAGAAATTTTTTTGACAGCCTTATAACACATATATGCATGATTGAATCACTATAAACTTTTTTTGACTACTGTAGAACACTACTACACATGATTGAATCATTATGAATTTTTTTGATAGCTTTAGAACACATATGTACATGATTGAATCACTATTAAATTGTTTTGACTGCCTTAGAACATATATAAGCATGATTGAATCACAATAACTTTTTTTTTGACAGCCTTAAAACACATATATGCATGATTGAATCACTATGAATTTTTTTTGACAGCTTTAGAACACATATATGCATGATTGAATCACTATGAATTTTTTTTTACGGTTTAGAACACATATATGCATGATTGAATCACTATGATTTTTTTTTGACTACCTTAGAACACAAATATGCATGACTGAATCACAATAATTTATTTTTGAAAGTATAAGAACACATATATGCATGATTGAATCACTATGATGTTTTTTGACAGCTTTAGAACACATATATGCGTGATTGAGTCACTATAATTTTTTTGATAGCCATAGAACACTTATACGCATGATTGAATCATTATGAATTTTTTTGATAGCCTTAGAACACATATATGCATGTTTGAATCATTATGAAACTGTTTTGACTCACTTAGAACACATATGAGCAAAATTGAGTCACAATAAAAAATTTTTGACAACCTTGGAACAGATATATGCATGATTAAATCACTATGAAGTTTTTTGACAGCCTTAAAGCTTATATATGCATGATTGAATGACTGTAATTTTTTTTTACAGTCGTAAAACACTTATATGCATGATTGAATCTCTATGAAATTTTTTTGACATCCTTAGAACATATATTTGAATGTTTAAATCACTATAAATTTCTTTTGACAGCCTTAAAACACATATATGCATGATTGAATCACTATAATTTTTTTGGACAACTTTAGAACACATATACGATTATTGAATCACTATAATTTTTTTTTGACAGCGGTAGAACACATATCTGCATAATTGAATCACTAAATTTTTTTTGACAACCAAAGAACACATATATGCATGATTGAATTACTATGATTTTTTTTTGACAACCTTAGAACACATATATGCAAGATTGAATTAATATGATACTTTTTTGACAGCCTTAGAACACATATATGCATGATTGATTCACTATAAAATTATTTTGACAGCCGTAGAACACTTATACACATGATTGAATCATTATGAATTGTTTTGATAGCTTTAGAACACATATATGCATAATTGAATCACTATGAGATTGTTTTGACTGGCAAAGAACACATCTAAGCATGATTAGATCACAAATTTTTTTTTGACAGCTTTAGAACATATATATGCATGATTGAATCACTATAAATTTTTTTTGGGATCTTAAGAACACATATATGCATGATTGAATTACGATGAAATTGTTTTGACTATCGCATAACACATATAAGCATGATTGAATCACAATAAATTTTTTTTACAGCATTAGAATACATATATGCATGATTGAATCACTATGAATTTTTTTTGACAGCCTTAGAACACACATATGCATGATTGAATCACTATGAATTTTTTTTGAGAGCCTTAGTAGACATATATGCTAGATTGAATCACTACAATTTTTTTGACAGCTTTAGAACACATATATGCATGATTGAATCACTATAAGTTTTTTTTTGACAGCGATAGAACAGATATCTGTATAATTGAATCACTGACATTTTTTTGATAGCCTTAGAACACATATATGCATGATTGAATCACTATAATTTTTTTTTGACAGCCTTAGAACACATATATGCAATATTGAATCACTATGAATTTTTTTTTACAGCTTTAGAAAACATATATGCATGATTGAGTCACTATGAAATTTTTTTGACAGCCTTAGAACACATATAAGCATGATTGAATCACAATAAAATTTTTTTGACAGCCTTAGAACATATATATGCATGATTGAATCACTATGAATTTTTTTTGACAACCGTAGAACATATATATGATTGATTCACTATAATTTTTTTTGACAACCATAGAACACATTTACGTATGATTGAATCATTATGATTTTTTTTTATAGCTTTAGAACAAATATATGCATGATTGGATCCCTGTGAAATTGTTTTGACTGCCTTAGAACACATATATGCTTTTTGTAATCACCATAAATTTTTTTGACTGCCTTAGAACACATATTTGCAAGATTTAATCACTATGAAATTTTTTTGACAGCCTTAGCACACATATACGCATGATTGAATCACTATAAATTTTTTTGATAGCCGTAGAACACTTATACGCATAAATGAATCATTATGATTTTTTTGTGAGCTTTATAACACATATATGCATTAATGAATCACTATAAAATTGTTTTGACTACCTTAGAACACATATAAGCATGATTGAATCACAATAATTTTTTTGACAGCTTTAGAACACATATATGCGTGATTGAATCACTATAAGTTTTTTTTGACAGCGGTAGAACAAATATCTGTATAATTGATCCACTGACATTTTTTTGACAGCCTTAGAACACATAAATGCATTATTGAATCACTAGAATTTTTTTTTGACAGCATTAGAACATATATATGCATAATTGAATCACTATGAAAATTTTTTGACAGCCTTACAACGCATATATGCATGATTGAATCACAATGAAAATCTTTTCACATCCTTAGAACGCATATATGCAGGATTGAATCACTATAAAAATTTTTTGACAGCCGTAGAACACTTATACACATGATTGAATCATTATGAAATTTTTTGATAGCTATGGAACACATATATGCATGATTGAATCACTATGAAATTGTTTTGACTGCTTTAGAATACATATAAGCATGATTGAATCACATATTTTTTTTTTGACAGCTTTAGAACACATATATGCATGATTGAATCACCATGAATTTTTTTTTACAGCTTTAGAACATATATATGCATGATTGAATCATTATGAATTTTTTTTGACTACCTTAGATCACATATAGGCAAGATTGATTCACAATAAATTTTTTTTGACAACCTTAGAACATATATAAGCATGATTGAATCACTATGATTTTTTTTTGACAACCTTAGAAGATATACATGATTGAATCACTATAATTTTTTTTTGACAACCATAGAACACTTTTACGTATGATTGAATCATTATGATTTTTTTTAACAGCTTTAGAACAAATATATGCATGAGTGAATCCCTGTGAAATTGTTTTGACTGCCTTAGATCACATATAAGCATGATTGAATCACCATAAAATTTTTTTGACTGCCTTAGAACACATATTTGCAAGATTTAATCACTATGAAAATTTTTTGACAGCCTTATTACACATATACGCATGATTGAATCACTATAATTTTTTTTGATAGCCGTAGAACACTTATACTTATAATTGAATCATTATGATTTTTCTTGAGAGCTTTAGAACACATATATGCATTAATGAATCACTATAAAATTGTTTTGACTGCCTTAGAACACATATAAGCATGATTGAATCACAATAAATTTTTTTTTTGACAGCTTTAGAACACATCAATGCATGATTGAATCACTATGAAATTTTTTTGACAGCCATAGAACACATATATCCATGAATGTATCAGTATAATTTTTTTTGACAGAAGTAGAACACTTATACACATGTTTGAATCATTATGAATTTTTTTGACAGCTTTAGAACACATATATGCATGATTGAATCACTATGAAATTATTTTGACTGCCTTAGAACACATATAACGATGATTGGATCACAATAATTTTTTTTTGATAGCCGTAGAACACATATACGCATTATTGAATCACTATGAATTTTTTTTGATAGCCTTAGAACACATATATTCGTGATTGAATCACTATAATTTTTTTTATAGCCGTAGAACACTTATACGCATGATTGAATCATTAGGAATTTTTTTGACAACCTTAGAACATATATAAGCATGATTGAATCTCTATGAATTTTTTTTGACAACCTTAGAACATATACATGATTGAATCACTATAATTGTTTTTGACAACCGTAGAACACTTTTACGTATAATTGAATCATTATGATTTTTTTTAACAGCTTTAGAACAAATATATGCATGGTTGAATCACTATGAAATTGTATTGACTGCCTTAGATCACATATAAGCGTGATTGAATCACCATAAATCCTTTTTGACTGCTTTAGAACACATATTTTCAAGATTTAATCACTATGAAATTTTTTTGACAGCCTTAGAACACATATACGCAGGATTGAATCACTATAATTTTTTTTTGATAGCCGTAGAACACTTATACGCATAATTGAATCATTATGATTTTTCTTGAGAGCTTTAGAACACATATATGAATTAATGAATCACAATAATATTGTTTTGACTGCCTTAGAACACATATAAGCATGATTGAATCACAATAATTTTTTTTGACAACTTTAGAGCACATATATGCATGATTGAATCACTATGAAATTTTTTTGACAGCCTTAGAACACATATATCCATGAATGAATCAGTATAATTTTTTGTTGACAGAAGTAGAACACTTATACGCATGTTTGAATCATTATAAATTTTTTTGACAGCTTTAGAACACATATATGCATGATTGAATCACTAAGAAATTATTTTGACTGCCTTAGAACACATATAACGATGATTGGATCACAATAATTTTTTTTCATAGCCGTAGAACACATAAACGCATGATTGAATCACTATGAAATTTTTTTGATTGCCTTAGAGCACATATATGCGTGATTGAACCACTATAATTTTTTTATAGCCGTAGAACACTTATACGCATGATTGAATCATTATGAATTTTTTTGATAGCCTTAGAACACATATATGCATGTTTGAATCAATATGAAATTATTTTGACTGCCTTACAACACATATGAGCAAGATTGAATCAAAATAAAATTTTTTTGACAGCCTTAGAACACGTATATGCATGATTAAATCACTATGAAGTTTTTTGACAGATTTAAAACATATATATGCATGGTTGAATCATGTAAATTTTTTTGGACAGCCGTAGAACACTTATATGCAAGATTGAGTCACTATGAATTTTTTTTGACAGCTTTAGAACACATATATGAATGATTGAATTACTATACATTTTTTTTGACAGCCTTAGAACACATATATGCATGATTGAATCACTATAATTTTTTTGGACAAGTTTAGATCACATATACGCGTGATTGAATCACTATAATTTTTTTTGACAGCGGTAGAACACATATCTGCATAATTGAATCTCTAATTTTTTTTTGACAACCTAAGAACACATATATGCATGATTGAATTACTATGAATTTTTTTTGACAGCCTTAGAACACATATATGCAAGATTGAATTAATATGTCAATTTTTGACAGCCTTAGAACACATATATGCATGATTGATTCGGTATAAAATTATTTTGACTGCTGTAGAACACTAATACACATGATTGATTCATTATGAATTGTTTTGATAGCTTTAGAACACATATATGCATGATTGAATCACTATGACTTTGTTTTGACTGGCTAAGAACACATGTAAGCATGATTAGATCACAATTTTTTTTTGACAGCTTTAGAACATATATATGCATGATTGAATCACTATGAATTTTTTTTGGCAGCTTTAGAACACATATATGCATGATTGAATCACTATGAAATTGTTTTGACTGCCACAGAACACATATAAGCATGATTGAATCACAATAAATTTTTTTACAGCCTTAGAATACATATATGCATGATTGAATCACAATGAAATTTTTTTGACAGCCTTAGAACACACATATGCATGATTGAATCACTATGAATTTTTTTTGAGAAACTTAGAAGACATATATGCTAGATTGAATCACTACAATTTTTTTTGAAAGGTTTAGAACACATATATGCATGATTGAATCACTATAAGTTTTTTTTTGACAGCGATAGAACAAATATCTGTATAATTGACTCACTGACATTTTTTTGATAGCCTTAGAACACATATATGCAAGATTGAATTAATATGATAATTTTTTGACAGCCTTAGAACACATATATGCATGATTGATTCGGTATAAAATTATTTTGACAGCTGTAGAACACTTATACACATGATTCAATCATTATGAATTGTTTTGATTGCTTTAGAACACATATATGCATGATTGAATCACTATGAAATTGTTTTGACTGGCTAAGAACACATGTAAGCATGATTAGATCATAAATTTTTTTTGACAGCTTTAGAACATAAATATGCATGATTGAATCACTATGATTTTTTTTGGCAGCTTTAGAACACATATATGCATGATTGAATCACTATGAAATTGTTTTGACTGCTGCAGAACACATATAAGCATGATTGAATCACAATAAATTTTTTTACAGCCTTAGAATACATATATGCATGATTGAATCACTATGAACTTTTTTTGACAGCCTTAGAACACACATATGCATGATTGAATCACTATGAATTTTTTTTGAGAGCCTTAGAAGACATATATGCTAGATTGAATCACTACAAATTTTTTTGACAGCTTTAGAACACATATATGCATGATTGAATCACTATAAGTTTTTTTCTGACAGCGATAGAACAAATATCTGTATAATTGATCCACTGACATTTTTTTGACAGCCTTAGAACACATAAATGCATGATTGAATCACTATAAATTTTTTTTGACAGCATTAGAACACATATATGCAAGATTGAATCACTATGAAATTTTTTTGACAGCCTTACAACGCATATATGCATGATTGAATCTCAATGAAATTCTTTTGACATGCTTAGAACGAATATATGCTGGATTGAATCACTATAAAATTTTTTTGACAGCCGTAGAACACTTATACACATAATTGAATCATTATGAAAATTTTTGGCAGCAATAGAACACATATATGCATGATTGAATCACTATGAAATTGTTTTGACTGCCTTAGAATACATATAAGCATGTTTGAATCACAAATTTTTTTTTGATAGCCTTAGAACACATATATGCATGATTGAATCACCATGAAATTTCTTTTACAGCTTTAGAACACATATATTCATGATTGAATCATTATGAAATTTTTTTGACTACCTTAGATCACATATAAGCATGATTGAATCACAATAAATTTTTGTTGACAACCTTAGAATATATATAGGCATGATTGAATCACTATGAATTTTTTTTGACAACCTTAGAACATATACATGATTGAATCACTATAATTTTTTTTTGACAACCGTAGAACACTTTTACGTATGATTGAATCCTTATGATTTTTTTTAACTGCTTTAGAACAAATATATGCAAGATTGAATCCCTGTGAAATTGTTTTGACTGCCTTAGATTACAAATAAGCATGATTGAATCACCATAATTTTTTTTTGACTGCCTTAAAACACATATTTGCAATATTTAATCACTATGAATTTTTTTTGACAGCCTTAGAACACATATACTCATGATTGAATCACTATAATTTTTTTGATATCCGTAGAACACTTATACGCATAATTAAATCATTATGATTTTTCTTGAGAGCTTTAGAACACATATATGCAATAATGAATCACTATAAAATTGTTTTGACTGCCTTAGAACACATATAAGCATGATTGAATCACAATAAATTTTTTTTGACAGCTTTAGAACACATATATGCATGATTGAATCACTATAAAATTTTTTTGACAGCCTTAGAACACATATATCCATGAATGAATCAGTTTAATTTTTTTTGACAGAAGTAGTTTACTTATACGCTTGTTTGAATCATTATGATTTTTTTTGACAGCTTTAGAACACATATATGCATGATTGAATCACTATGAAATTATTTTGACTGCCTTAGAACACATATAACGATGATTGGATCACAATAAATTTTTTTTGATAGCCGTAGAACACATATGCGCATGATTGAATCACTATGAAAGTTTTTTGATAGCCTTAGAACATATATATGCGTGATTGAATCACTATAATTTTTTTTATAGACGTAGAACACTTATACGCATGATTGAATCATTATGATTTTTTTTGATAGCCTTAGAACACATATATGCATGTTTGAATCACTATGAAATTATTTTGACTGCCTTAGAACACATATGAGCAAGATTGAATCAAAATAAAATTTTTTTGACAGCCTTAGAACACGTATATGCATGATTAAATCACTATGAAGTTTTTTGACAGATTTAAAACATATATATGCATGGTTGAATCATGTAAAATTTTTTGGACAGCCGTAGAACACTTATATGCATGATTGAATCACTATGAATTTTTTTTTACTGCCTTAGAACACATATACGAATGATTGAATTACTATACATTTTTTTTGACAACCTTAGAACACATATATGCATGATTGAGTCACTATAATTTTTTTGGACAACTTTAGATCACATATACGCATGATTGAATCACTATAATTTTTTTTGACAGCGGTAGAACACATATTTGCATAATTGAATCACTAATTTTTTTTTGACATCCTTAGAACACATATATGCATGATTCAATCACTATGAATTTTTTTTGACAGCCTTAGAACACATATATGCAAGATTGAATCACTATGACAATTTTTTGACAGCCTTAGAACACATATATGCATGATTGAATCACTATAAAAATATTTTACAGCCGTAGAACACTTATACGCATGATTGAATCATTATGAATTGTTTTGACACCTTTAGAACACATATACGCATGATTGGATCTCTATGAAATTGTTTTGACTGCTATATAACACATATAAGAATGATTGAATCGCAATAAAATTTTTTTTACAGCCTTGGAAAACATATATGCATGATTGAATCACTATGAAGTTTGTTTGACAACCTTATAACACACATATGCATGATTGAATCACTATGATTTTTTTTTTAGAGCCTTAGAACACATATATACATGATTGAATCACTACAATTTTTTTTTTGACAGCTTTAGAACACATATATGCAAAATAGAATCACTATAATTTTTTTTGACATCGGTAGAACACATATCTATATAATTGAATCACTGACATTTTTTTGACAGCCTTAGAATACATATATGCTAGATTGAATCACTACAATTTTTTTTTGACAGCCTTAGAACACATATATGCAAGATTGAATCACTATGAAATTTTTTTGACAGCCTTACAAGGCATATATGCATGATTGAATCACAATGATTTTTTTTGACAGCCTTAGAACACATATATGCATGATTGAATCACTATAATTTATTTTTTCCCAGCCGTAGAACACTTATACGCATGATTGAATGATTATGATTTTTTTTTTACAGCTATAGAACACATATATGCATGATTGAATCACTATGAAATTGTTTTGACTGCCTTAGAACACATATAAGTATGATTAAATTACAATAAACTTTTTTTGACAGCCTTAGAACACATATATTGATGATTGAATCACTATGATTTTTTTTTTACAACTTTACAACACATATATGCATGATTGAATAACTATGAAATTTTTTTGACTGCCTTAGGTCACATATAAGCATGATTGAATCACTATAATTTTTTTTTGACAGTTTTAGAACACATATATGCATGATTGAATCAATATGAATTTTTTTTGACAACCTTAGAACACATACATGATTGAATCACTATAAATTTTTTTGACAACCGTATAACACTTTTACGTATGATTGAATCATTATGATTTTTTTAACAACTTTAGAACAAATATATGCATGATTGAATCACTATGAAATTGTATTGACTGCCTTAGAACACATATAAGCATGATTGAATCGCAATAAATTTTTTTTGACTACCTTAGACAACATATTTGCATGATTGAATCACTATGATTTTTTTTTGACAGCCTTAAAACACATATATGCATGATTGAATCACTATAATTTTTTTTGATAGCTGTATAACACTTATACGCATAATTAAATCATTATAAATTTTTTTGACAGCTTTATAAGACATATATGCATTAATAAATCACTATAAAATTGTTTCGACTGCCGTAGAACACATATAAGCATGATTGAATCACAATAAAATTTTTTTGACAGCTTTAGAACACATATATGCACGATTCAATCACTATGAAATTTTTTTGATAGCGTTAGTACACATATATGCATGATTGAATCACTATATTTTTTTTGACAAACGTAGAACACTTATACGCATGACTGAATCATTATGAATTTTTTTGACAGCTTTAGAACAAATATATGCTTGACTGAATAACTATGAAATTGTTTTGACTGCCTTAGAACACATATAAGCATGATTGAGTCACGATTTTTTTTTGACAGTCTTAGAACACATATACGCATGGTTGAATCACTAAAATTTTTTTTTGACAGCCTTAGAACACATATATGCATGATTGAATCACTATAAATTTTTTTGGACAGCCGTAGAATACTTATACGCATGACTGAATCGTTATGATTTTTTTTGACAACTTAAAAACAAATATATGCAAGATTGAATCACTATGAAATTGCTTTGACTGCCTTAGAACACATATAAGCATGCTTGAATCACAATAAAATTTTTATGACATCCTTAGAACATATATATGCATGATTGAATCGCTAAGAAATTTTTTTGACAATCTTATAACACATATATGCATGATTAAATCACTATAAACTTTTATTAACTGCCTTAGAACACA
Organism: Nuphar pumila; assembly: GCF_984573655.1. Lineage (NCBI taxonomy): Eukaryota > Viridiplantae > Streptophyta > Magnoliopsida > Nymphaeales > Nymphaeaceae > Nuphar > Nuphar pumila. The sequence goes on along the minus strand of NC_143260.1, from coordinate 76,330,279 downwards.
TATTTGCAAGATTTAATCACTATTGAATTTTTTTACAGCCTTAGAACACATATCTGCATGATTGAATAACTATAAATTTTTTTTTACAGCTTTAGAACACATATATCCATGATTGAATCACTATGAATTTTTTTGGGCAGCCTTAGAACACATATTTGCATTATTGAATGACTATGAAATAGTTTTGACTGCCTTATAACAAATATAAGGACGATTGAATCAAAATAAATTTTTTTTGACAGCCTAAGAACACATATATGCATGATTGAATCACAATAATTTTTTTTTGACAGCCGTAAAAAACTTATATGCATGATTGAACCATTATGAATTTTTTGACAGCCTTTAGAGCACATATATGCATGATTAATCCACTATGAAGTTGTTTTGACTGCCTTAGAACACTTATAAGCATGATTGAATCACAATAATTTTTTTTTGACAGCCTTAGAACACATATATGCATGATTCAATCGCTATGAATTTTTGTTTACAGCTTTTGAACAAATATATGCATGATTGAGTCCCTATGAATTTTTTTTGACTGCCTTAGAACACATAAAAGCATGTTTGAATCACAATAAAATTTTTTGAGAGCCTTAGAACACATATATGCATGATTGAATCACTATGAATTTTTTTTGACAGCCTTAAAACACATACATGATTGAATCACTTTAAATTTTTTATGACAACCGTAGAACACTTATACGCGTGATTGAATCATAATTAATTTTTTTGACAGCTTTAGAACATATATATGCATGATTGAATCACTATGAAATTGTTTTGACTGCCTTAGAACACATATAAGCATGATTGAATCATAATAAATTTTTTTTGACAGCCTTAGAACACATATATGCATGATTGAATCACTATGAATTTTTTTTGACAGCCTTAGAGCACATATATGCATGAACGAATCACTATAAATTTTTTTTGATAGCCGTAGAAAACTTATAAGAATGATTGAATCATTGTGAATTTTTTTAACAGCTTTAGAACACATATATGCATTATTGAATCACAATAAAATAGTTTTGATTGCGTTAGAACATATATAAGCATGATTGAATCACAATAAATTTTTTTGACAGCCATGGAACACATATATGCATGATTGAATCACTATGATTTTTTTTTAACAGCCTTAGAACACATATATGCATAATTGAATCACTATAATTTTTTTTGATAGCCTTAGAACAATTATGCGCAAGATTGAATCATTATGATTTTTTTTGACAGCTTTAGAACACATATATGCATGATACAATCAATATGAAATTGTTTTGACAGCCTTAAAACACATATAAGCATGACTGAATCACAATAAAGTTTTTTTTACAGCCTTAGAACACATATATGCATGTTTGAATCACTATAAATTTTTCTTGGCAACCTTAGAACAAATATATGCATGATTGAATCACTATGAAATTTTTTTGAGTGTCTTAGAACACATATATGCTTGATTGAATCACTATAAATTTTTTTGACAACTTTAGAACATATATATGCATGATTGAATCACTAAATATTTTTTTGACGACAATAGAACACATATCTGCATAATTGAATCACTGAAAATTTTTTGACAGCCTTAGAACCCATATATGCATCATTGAATCACTATGAATTTTTTTTGACAGCCTTAGAACACATATATGCAAGATTGAATCACTATAATTTTTTTTTTATAGCCGTAGAACACTTATACATATGATTGAATCATTATGAATTTTTTTGACAGCCTTAGAACACATAGATGCATGATTAAATCACTATGAAAATGTTTTGACAACCTTAGAAGACATATAAGCATGATTGAATCACAATAAATTTTTTTTGACCGCCTTAGAACACATATATGCATGACTGAATCACTATGATTTTTTTTTACAGCTTTAGAACACATATATGGATGATTGAATCACTATAAAGTTTTTGTGACTGCCTTAGAACACATATAAGCATGATTGATCCACAAATATTTTTTTGATACCCATAGAACACATACGCATGATTGAATAATTATGATTTTTTGACTGGTTTAGAACATATATTTGTGATTGAATCACTATGAAATTGTTTTGACTGCCTTAGAATATAATCATGATTGAATCATAATGAATTTTTTTCGACAGCCTTAGAACACGTATATTCATGATTGAATCACAATTTTTTTTTGATAGCCTTAGAACACATATATGCATGATTGAACCACTATGAAATTTTTTTGACAGCCTAAGAACACATACGTCATTGAATCACTATAATTTTTTTGACAACTATAGAACACTTATACGCATGATTGAATCATTATAATTTTTTTTGACGGAGTTAGAACATATATATGCATGATTGAATCACTATAAAATTGTTTTGACGTCTTAGAACACATATATACATGATTGAATCATAATGATTTTTTTTTGACGGGCTTAGAACATATATAAGCATAATTGAATCACAATAATTTTTTTTTGATAGCCTTAGAACACATATATGCATGATTGAATTGCTATGAATATTTTTTGACTGCCTTAGAACACATACGTGATTGAATCACTATAAAATTTTTTTGACAACCATAGAACACTTATACACATGATTGAATCATTATGAATTTTTTGACATCTTCAGAACATAAATATTCATGATTGAATCACTGTGAAATTGTTTTGACTGCCTTAGAACACATATATGCATGATTGAATCATAATGATTTTTTTTCACAGCCTTAGAACACATATATGCATGTATGAATCATAATGAAATGTTTTTTGATAGCCTTAGAACACATATATGCATGATTGATTCACCATAAATTTTTTTTGATAGCCGTAGAACACTTATACGCATAATTGAAACATTATGAATTTTTTTGACAGCTTTGGAACACATATATGTATTATTGAATCACTGTAAAATTGTTTTAACTGCCTTAGAACACATATAAGCATGATTGAATCACAATAAATTTTTTTTGACTGCTTTAGAAGACATATATGCATGGTTGAATCACTATGAAGTTTTTTTGACGGCCTAAGAACACATATATGTATGATTGAATCACAATAAATTTTTTTTGACAGCCGTAGAACAATTATACACATGATTTAATCATTATGAATTTTTTTTGACAGCTTTAGAACAAATATATGCTTGATTAAATCACAATGAAATTATTTTAACTGCCTTAGAACACATATAAGCATGATTGAATCAGATTGAAATTGTTTTGACAACCTTAGAATACAAATAAGCATGATTGAATCACAATAAATTTTTTTTTGATAGTCTTAGAACACATATATGCTTGATTGAATCACTATGATTTTTTTTACAGCTTTAGAACACATATATGCAAGAACACATATAAGCATGATTGAATCACAATAAATTTTTTTTGACAATCTTAGAACACATATATGCATGATTGAATCCCTATGAAATTTTGTTGACAACCTTAGAACAAATATACGCATGAACGAATCACTATAATTTTTTTTCATAGCCATAGAACACTTATACGCATGATTGAATCATATAGATTTTTTTTGACAGCCATTGTACACAATGATTGAATCATTATGATTTTTTTTTGACAGCCATAGTACACATATATGCATGATTGAATCACAATAAAATTTTTTTGACAGCTTTAGAACACATATAAGCATGATTGTATCAGATTGAAATTGTTTTGACAGTCTTAGAACACATATATGCTTGATTGAATCACTATAATTTTTTTTACAGCTTTAGAACACATATATGCAAGATTGAATCACTATAAATTTTTTTTGACTACCTTAGAACACATATAAGCATGATTGAATCACAATAATTTTTTTTTGACAATCTTAGAACACATATATGCATGATTGAATCCCTATAATTTTTTTTTGAAAACCTTAGAACAAATATACGCATGAACGAATCACTATAATTTTTTTTCATAGCCATAGAACACTTATATGCATGATTGAATCACTATAATTTTTTTTCATATCCATTGTACACATATATGCATGATTGAATCACAATAAATTTTTTTTGACAGCTTTAGAACTCATATATGCATGATTGAATCACTGTGAAATTTTTTTGACAACCTTAGAACACATATATGCATGATTGAATGACTATATTTTTTTGACAGCCGTAGAACACTTATACGCATTATTGAATCATTATGAATTTTTTTGACAGCTATAGAACACATATATGCATGATTGAATCACTATGAAATTGTTTTGACAGCCTTAGAACACTTATACACATGATTGATTGACAATAAGTTTTTTTTGACAGTCTTAGAACACATATATGCCTGATTGAATCACTATGATTTTTTTTACAGCTTTAGAACACATATATGAATGATTGAATCACTATGAATTTTTTTTGACTGCCTTAGAACACATATAAGCATGATTGAATCACAATAAATTGTTTTTAACAACCTTAGAACACATATATGCACAATTGAATCACTATGAATTTTTTTTGACAGCCTTAGAACACATATGTGATTGAATCACTATAATTTTTTTGAGTACCTTAGAACACATATATGCATGATTGAATCACTATAATTTTTTTTAGATACCCGTAGAATACTTATACGCATAATTGAATCATTATTAATTTTTTTGACAGATTTAGAACACATATAATCACTATAAAATAGTTTTGACTACCTTAGAACACATATAAGCATTATTAAATCACAATAAAATTTTTTGACAGCTTTAGAACACATATATGCGTGATTGAATCACTATAATTTTTTTTGACATTCGTAGAACACTTATATGCATGATTTAATCATTATGAATGTTTTTCACAGCTTCATAACAAATGTATGCATGATTGAATCACTATGAAATTGTTTTGACTGCCTTAGAACACATATAACCATGATTGAATCACAACAAATTTGTTTTGACATTCTTAGAACACATATACGCATGATTGAATCACCAAGATTTTTTTTGATAGCCTTAGAACACATATATGCGTGATTGAATTACTATAATTTTTTTTTCACAGCCGTAGAACACTTATACGCATGAATGAATCATTATGAACTTTTTTGACAGCCTTAGAACACATATATGCATGATTGAATCAATATAAAATTGTTTTGACTACCTTAGAACACATATAAGCAATATTAAATCACAATAAGCTTTTTTTGACAGCCTTAGAACACATATATGCATAATTGAATCGCTATGAATTTTTTTTGACAGCCTTAGAAAACATATGTGCTTGATTGAATCACAATAAATTGTTTTTGACGGAAGTAGAACACTTGTACGCATGATTGAATCATTATGATTTTTTTTGATGGATTTAGAATACATATATGCATGATTGAATCCCTATAAAATTGTTTTGACTGCCTTAGAACACATATAACCATGATTGAATCACAATAAAATTTTTTTGACAGCCTTAGAAAACATATATGCATGATTAAATCACTTTGAAATTTTTTGACATCCATAGAACACATATTTGCATGATTAAATCACTATAGATTTTTTTTGATAGCCGTAGAAAACTTATACGCAAGATTGAATGGTTATAATTTTTTTGACAGCTTAAGAACACATATATGCATGATTGAATCACTATGAAATTATTTTGACAGCCTTAGAACACATATAAGCAAGATTGAATCACAATAAATTTTTTTTACAGCCTTAGAACACATACGTGCATGATTGAATTTCTATGATTTTTTTTGATAGCCTTAGAACACATATATGCTTGATTTAATCTCTATAATTTTTTTTTGATAGCCGTAGAGCACTTATATGCATGATTGAATCATTATGAATTTTTTTGATAGCTTGAGAACACAAATATGCATCATTGAATCACTATGAAATTGTTTTGACTGCCTTCGAGCACATATAAGCATGTTTGAATCACAATACATTTTTTTGACAGCCTTAGAACCCATATATGCAAGATTGAATCACTATGGAAATTGTTTGACAGCCTTAGAACACATATGTGCATCATTGAATCACTATGAAATAATTTTGATAGCCTTAGAACACATATAAACGTGATTGAATCACAATAAATTTTTTTGACAGCCTTAGAACAGATATATTTATGATTGAATCATTGTGAAATTTTTTTGACAGCCTTAGAAAACATATAATGCATGATTGAATCACTATAATTTGTTTTTGACAGCAGTAGAACACTTATACACTCGATTGAATCATTATGATTTTTTTTCACAGCTGTAGAACACATATATGCATGATTGAATCACTATGAAATTGTTTTGTCTACCTTAGAACACATATAAGCATGATTGAATCACAATAAATTTTTTTTGACAGCCTTAGAACACACATATGCATGATTGAATCACTATGAAATTTTTTTGACTTCCTTAGAACATATACAAGCATGATTTAATCAAAATAAACTTTTTTTGACAACATTAGAACACACATATGCGTGATTGAATCACTATGAAAATGTTTTGCCAGCCCTAGAACACATATATACATGATTGAATCACTATACTTTTTTTTGACAACCGTAGAACACTTATACGCATGATTGAATCATTATGAATTTTTTTGATAGCTTTAGAACATATATATGCATGATTGAATCACTATGAAATTGTTTTGACTGCCTTAGAATACATATATGCATGATTGAATCATAATGAAATTTTTTCGACAGCCTTAGAACACGTATATTCATGATTGAATCATTAATTTTTTTATGATTGCCTTAGAACACTTATATTCATGATTTAATCACAATAAAATTCTTTTTACTGACTTAGAACACATATATGCATGATTAGAACACAATAAAATTTTTTTGACAACCTTAGAACACTTATATGCATGATTTAATCACAATAATTTTTTTGACAACCTTAGAACACATATGCATGATTGAATCACTATGAAATTTTTTGACAGCCTTAGAACATATATATGCATGATTGAATCTCTATAAATTTTTTGACAGCCGTAGAACACTTATACGCATGATTGAATCATTATGATTTTTTTGACAGCCATAGAACACATATATGCACGATTGAATCACTATGAAATTGATTTGACTGCCTTAGAACACATATAAGCATGTTTGAGTCTCAATAATCTTTTTTTGACAGCCTTAGAACACATACATGCATGATTGAATCACTATGAATTTTTTTTGACAGCCTTAAAACACATATATGCAAGATTGAATCACTATGAAATTTTTTTGACAGCCTTAGAACACATATATGCATGATTAAATCACTATAACGTTTTTTTGGTAGCTTTAGAACACAAATATGCATGATAGAATCACTATAATTTTTTTGACAGCGGTAATACACATATCTGCATAATTGAATCACTGAATTTTTTTTGACAGCCTTAGAACACATATATGCATGATTGAATCACTATGATTTTTTTTGAAAGCCTTAGAACACATATATGCAAGATTTAATCATTATGAAAATTTTTTGACAGCCTTACGATGCATATATGCATGATTGAATCACAATGAATTTTTTTGACAGCCTTAGAACACATATATGCATGATTGAATCACTGTAAAATATTTTTGACAACCTTAGAACTCATATATGCATGATTGAATCACTATGAAATTTCTTTGAGAGCCTAAGAACACATATATGCATGATTGAATCACTGTGAATTTTTTTTGACAACCATAGAACACATTATTGCATTATTGAATCACTGTGATTTTTTTTTGAGAACCTTAGAACATGTATCTGCATGATTGAATCACTATGAATTTTTTTTGAAAGCCTTTGAACGCATATATGGAAGATTGAATCACTATGAATTTTTTTGATATCCTTAGAACAAATATATGCACGATTGAATCACTATTAAATGGTTTTGATTGCCTTAGAACACATATAAGCATGATTGAATCACAATTAATTTTTTTTGACAGCCTTACAACACATATATGCATGATTGAATCACTATGAAGTTTTTTTGACAAACTTAGAACACATATATGCGTGATTGAATCACTATAAATTTTTTTGACAGTCGTAGAACTCTTATATGCATGGTTGAATCATTATGATTTTTTTCGACAGCATTAGAACACATATATACAAGATTGAATCACAATGAAATTTTTTTGACTACCTTAGAACACATATAAGCATGATTGAATCACAATAGTTTTTTTTTGACTGCCTTAGAAAACATATATGCATGATTGAATCACTATAAAATTGTTTTGATTGCATTATAAGACATATATGCATGATTGAATCACAATAAAATTTTTTTTACCGCCTTAGAACACATATATGCATGATTGAATCACTATGAATTTTTTTTGACCGCCTTAGAACACATTTATGATTGAATCACTATCATTTTTTTTGACAACCAAAGAACATTTATATGCACGATTGAATCATTATGATTTTTTTGACAGCTTTATAACACCTGTACACATGATTGAATCACTATAAAATTGTATTGACTGCCTTAGAACACATATAAGCATATGCTTGAATCACAATAAATTTTTTTTGACAGCCTTAGAACACATATATGCATGATTGAATCACTATGAATTTTTTTTGACAGCTTTAGAACACATATATGCATGATTGAATCACTATAAATTTTTTTGGTAGGCATAGAACAGTTTTACGCATGATTAAATCTTTATGATTTTTTTTGACATCTTTAGAACCCATATATGTATGATTGAATCACAATAAATTTTTTTTGACCGCCATAGAACACATATATTCATGATTGAATCACTATGAATTTTTTTTGACTGCCTTAGAACACATATATGATTGAATCACTATAATTTTTTTTAACAACCAAAGAACACTTATATGCTATATGCATGATTGAATCATTATGAATTTTTTTGACAGCTTTATAACACCTGTATGCATGATTGAATCACTATAAAATTGTATTGACTGCCTTAGAACAGATATAAGCATGCTTGAATCACAATAAATTTTTTTGACAGTCTTAGAACACATATATGCATGATTGAATCACTATGAAATTTTTTTGATAGCTTTAGAACACATATATGCATGATTGAATCACAATAATTTTTTTGATAGCCATAGAACATTTATACGCATGATTAAATCATTATGATTTTTTTTGACATCTTTAGAACCCATATATGCATGATTGAATCACTATGAAATTGTTTTGACTGCCTTAGAACACATATAAGCATGATTGAATCACAATCAAAGTTTTTTGATAGCCTTCGAACACATATATGCAAAATTAAATCACTCTGAATTTTTTTTGTCAGAATTACGACACATATGTGCATGATTGAATCACTATGAATTTTTTTTGACAACCTTAGAACACATATATGGATGATTGAATCACTAAAATTTTTTTTAACAGCTTTAGAACACATATATACATGATTGAATCACTCTAAATTTTTTTGAAAGCGGTAGAACACATATTTGCATAATTGAATCACTATGAAATTTTTTTGACAGTTTTAGAACACATATATGCATGATTGAGTCGCTATGATTTTTTTTTGGCTGCCTTAGAACACATATGCAATATTGAATCACTATGATTTTTTTTTTATAGCCTTACAATGCATATATGCATAATTGAATCACTATGAAATTTTTTTGACAGCCTTAGAACACAAATATGCTTGATTGAATCACTATGATTTTTTTTGACAACCTTAGAACACATACATGCATGATTGAATCACTATGAATTTTTTTTAGAGTGTTAGAACACATATATGCATGATTGAATCACTGTGAGTTTTTTTTGACAACCATAGAACACATTTATGCATGATTGAATAACTATGATTTTTTTTGACAACCTTAGAACATATATCTGCATGATTGAATCACTATTATTTTTTTTTGAAAGCCTTGGAACACATATATGCAAGATTGAATCACTATGATTTTTTTTTACAGCCTTAGAACACATATATGCTTGATTGAATCACTATGAAATAGTTTTGACAGCCTTAGAACAAATATAAACATGATTGAATCACAATAATTTTTTTTGACAGCCTTAGAACAGATATATGCATGATTGAATTACTATGAAATTTTTTTGACAGCCATAGAAAACATATATGCATGATTGAATCACTATATAATTTTTTTGACAGCAGTAGAACACTTATACGCATGATTGAATCATTATAAAATTTCTTGACAGCTTTAGAACACATATATGCATGATTGAATCACTATGAAATTATTTTGTCTGCCTTAGAACACATATATGTATCATAGAATCACTATGAATTTTTTTTGACAGCTTTAGAACACATATATGCATGATTGAATCACTATGAAAATGTTTTGACTGCATTAGAGAACATATAAGCATGATTGAATCACAAAATATTTTTTTTGACAACCTTAGAACACACATATGCGTGATTGAATCACTATGAAATTTTTTTTGACAGCCCTAGAACACATATATACATGATTGAATCACTAAATATTTTTTTTGACAACCGTAGAACACTTATACGCATGATTGAATCATTATGAATTTTTTTGATAGCTTTAGAACACATATATGCATGATTGAATCACTATGAAATTCTTTTTACTGACTTAGAACACATATAAGCATGATTTAAACACAATAAAATTTTTTTGACAGCCTTAGAAAACGTATATGCATGATTGAATCACTATGAAATTTTTTGACAGCCTTAGAACACATATATGCATGATTGAATCACTATAATTTTTTTTGACATCCGTAGAACACTTATATGCATGATTGAATTATTATGAATTTTTTTCACAGCTACAGAACAAATGTATGCATGATTGAATCACTAAGAAATTATTTTGACTGCATTAGAACACATATAATCATGATTGAATCACAATAAATTTGTTTTGACAGCCTTAGAACACATATATGCATGATTGAATCACCAATATTTTTTTTGACAGCCATAGAACACATATATGCTTAATTGAATCACTATAAATTTTTTTTGATAGCCTTAGAAAACTTATACGCATGATTGAATCATTATGATTTTTTTTGACAACCTTAGAACACATATATGCATGATTGAATCAGTATGAAATTGTGTTGACTACCTTAGAACACATATAAGCGTGATTGAATCACAATAAACTTTTTTTGACAACCTTAGAACACATATATGCATAATTGAATCACTATGAATTTTTTTTGACAGAAGTAGAACACTTGTACGCATGATTGAATCATTATGATTTTTTTTTGACGGCTTTAGAATACATATATGCATGATTGAATCCCTATAAAATTGCTTTTACTGCCTTAGAACACATATAACCATGATTGAATCACAATAAAATTTTTTTGACAGCTTTAGAAAACATTATGCTTGATTGAATCACTATGAAATTTTTTGACAGCCATAGAACACATATATGCATGATTAAATCACTATGATTTTTTTTTGATAGCCGTAGAAAACTTATATGCATGATTGAATCATTATAATTTTTTTTGACAGCTTAAGAACACATATATTCATGATTGAATCACTATGAAATTATTTTAACTGTCTTAGAACACATATAAGCAAGATTGAATTACAATAAATTTTTTTTACTGCCTCAGAACACATATGTGCATGATTGAATCACTATGAAATTTTTTGACTGCCTTAGAACACATATAAGCATGATTTAATCAAAGTAAATTTTTTTTGACAACCGTAGAACACACATATGCTTGATTGAATCACTATCAAAATATTTTGACAGCCCTAGAACACATATATACATGACTGAATCGCTATAAAATTTTTTTGACAACCGTAGAACACTTATACTCATGATTGAATCATTATGAAGTTTTTTGATAGCTTTAGAACACATATATGCATGATTGAATCACTATGAAATGCTTTTTACTAACTTAGAACACATATAAGCATGATTGAAACACAATAATTTTTTTTCACAGCCTTAGAATACTTATATGCATGTTTGAATCATAATTTTTTTTTGACAACCTTAGAACACACATATGCATGATTGAATCACTATGAAATTTTTTGACAGCCTTAGAACACATATATGCGTGATTGAATCACTATAATTTTTTTTGACAGCAGTAGAACACTTATACGCATGATTGAATCATTATGATTTTTTTGACAGCCTTAGAACACATATATGCAGGATTGAATCACTATGAAAATAGTTTTGACTGCCTTAGAACACATATAAGCATGATTGAATCTCAATAAACTTATTTTGACAGCCTTAGAATGCATATATGCATGATTGAATCACTATGAAATTTTTTTGACAGCCTTAGAACACATATATGCAAGATTGAATCACAATGAAATTTTTTTGACAACCTTAGAACACATATATGTACGATTAAATCACTATAAAATTTTTTTGACAGCCTTAGAACACATATATGCATGATAGAATCACTATAATTTTTTTTTTTACAGCGGTAGAACACATATCTGGATAATTGAATCACTGAAATTTTTTTGACAGCCTTAGAACACATATATGCATGATTGTATCACTATGATTTTTTTGGCAACCTTCGCACACATATTTGCAAGATTGAATCATTATGAATTTTTTTTGACAGCCTTACGACGCATATATGCATGTTTGAATCACAATGAATTTTTTTGACAACCTTAGAACACATATATGCATGATTGAATCACTGTAAAATATTTTTGACAACCTTAGAACACATATATACATGATTGAATCACTATGAAATTTCTTCGAGAGCCTTAGAAAACATATATGCATGATTGAATCGCTGTGAAATTTTTTTGACAACCATAGAACACATTATTGCATTATTGAATCACTATGATTTTTTTGACAACCTTAGAACATGTATCTGCATGATTGAATCACTATGATTTTTTTTTGAAAGCCTTTGAACACATATTTGCAAGATTGAATCACTATGATTTTTTTTTGATAGCCTTATAACAAATTCATGCATGAATGAATCACTATGAAATGTTTTTTATTGCCTTAGAACACATATAAGCATGATTGAATCACAATTAATTTTTTCTGACAGCCTTAGAACAGATATATGCATGATTGAATCACTATGAAGTTTTTTTGACAGCCTTAGAACACATATATACGTGATTGAATCACTATAAATTTTTTTGACTGTCGTAGAACTCTTATATGCATGCTTGAATCATTATGATTTTTTTCGACAGCTTTAGAACACATATATACATGATTGAATCACTATGAAATTGTTTTGACTGCCTTGGAACACATATAAGCATGTTTGAATCACAATAAAATTTTTTTGACTGCCTTAGAACATATATATGTATGATTGAATCACTATGGAATTTTTTTGACAGCCTTAGAACACATATGTGGATGATTGAATCACTATGAAATAATTTTGACAGCCTTAGAACACATATAAACGTGATTGAATCAAATAAATTTTTTTTGACAGCCTTAGAACAGATATATGCATGATTGAATCACTGTGAAATTTTTTTGACAGCCTTAGAAAACATTTATGCATGATTGAATCACTATAAATTTTTTTGAGAGCAGTAGAACACTTATATGCTCGATTGAATCATTATGATTTTTTTGACAGCTTTAGAACACATATATGCATGATTGAATCACTATGAAATGGTTTTGTCTACCTTAGAACACATATGCATGATTGAATCGCAGTAAATTTTTTTTGACAGCCTTAGAACACATATATGCATGATTGAATCACTATGAATTTTTTTGACAGCTTTAGAACACATATGCATGATTGAATCACTATGAAATTGTTTTGACTGCCTCAGAACACATATAAGCATGATTTAATCACAATAAATTTTATTACACAACCTTAGAACACACATATGCGTGATTGAATCACTATGAAAATATTTTGACAGCCCTAGAGCACATTTATACATGATTGAATCACTATAATTTTTTTTGACAACCGTAGAACAGTTATACGCTTGATTGAATCATTATGAATTTTTTTGATAGCTTTAGAACACATATATGCATGATTGAATCACTATGAAATTCTTTTTACTGACTTAGAACACATATAAGCATGATTGAAACACAATAAAATTTTTTTGACAGCCTTAGAACACTTATATGCATGATTTAATCACATAATTTTTTTTTGACAACCTTAGAACACACATATGCATGATTGAATCACTATGATATTTTTTGACAGCCTTAGAACACATATATTAATGATTGAATCACTATAAATTTTTTTGACTGTCGTAGAACACTTATATGCATGATTGAATCATTATGATTTTTTTGACATCCTTCGAACACATATATGCATGATTGAATCACTATGAAATTGTTTTGATGGCCTTAGAACACATATAAGCATGATTGAATCTCAATAAACTTTTTTTGACAGCCTTAGAACACATATATGCATGATTGAATCACTATGAAATTTTTTTGACAGCCTTAGAACACATATATGCAAGATTGAATCACTATGAAATTTTTTTGACAGCCTTTGAACACATATATGCACGATTAAATCACTAAAAATTGTTTTTGATAGCTTTTGAACACACATATGCATGATAGAATCACTATAATTTTTTTTTGACAGCGGTAGAACCCATATCTGCATAAGTGAATCACTGATATTTTTTTGACAGCCTTAGAACACATATATGTATGATTGAATCACTATGAATTTTTTTGGCTGCCTTGGAACACATATATGCAAGATTGAATCATTATGAAATTTTTTTGACAGCCTTACGACACATATATGCATGATTGAATCACAATAAATTTTTTTGACAGCCTTAGAAGACATATATGCATGATTGAATCACTGTAAAATATTTTTAACAACCTTAGAACACATATATGCATGATTGAATCGCTGTGATTTTTTTTTACAACCATAGAACACATTATTCCATTATTGAGTCACTATGAATTTTTTTAACAACCTTAGAACATGTATCTGCAGGATTGAATCACTATGAATTTTTTTTGAAAGCCTTTGAACACATATATGCAAGATTGAATCACTATAAATGGTTTTGATTGCCTTAAAACACATATAAGCATGATTGAATCACAATTAATTTTTTTTGACAACCTTAGAACACATATATGCTTGATTGAATCACTATGAAGTTTTTTTGACAGCCTTAGAACATATATATGCATGATTGAATCACTATAAATTTTTTTTGACAGCCATAGAACTCTTATCTGCTTGATTGAATCATTATGATTTTTTTGACAGCTTTAGAACACATATATACATGATTGAATCACAATGAAATTGTTTTGACTGCCTTAGAACACATATAAGCATGATTGAATCACAATAAATTTTTTTTGACAGCCTTAGAAAACATATATGCATGATTGAATCACTACGATTTTTTTTTACAGCTTTAGAACACATATATGCATGATTGAATCACTATGAAATTGTTTTGACTGCCTTATAACACACATATGCATGATTGAATCACAATAAATTTTTTTTGACAACCTTAGAACACATATATGCATGATTGAATCACTATGATTTTTTTTTGACAACCTTAGAACACATATATGATTGAATCACTATAATTTTTTTTTTGACAACCGTAGAACACTTATATGCATGATTGAATCATTATGAATTTTTTTGACAGCTTTATAACACCTGTATGCGTGATTGAATCACTATAAAATTGTTTTGACTGCCTTAGAACACATATAAGCATGTTTGAATCACAATAAATTTTTTTTGACTGCCTTAGAACACATATCCATGATTGAATCACTATGAATTTTTTTTGACAGCTTTAGAACACATATTTGCATGATTGAATCACTATAATTTTTTTGATAGCCGTAGAATATTTTTACGCTTGATTAAATCATTATGATTTTTTTGACATCTTTAGAACCCATATATGCATGATTGAATCACTATGAAATTGTTTTGACTAACTTAGAACACATATAAGCATAATTGAATCACATATATGCAAGATTAAGTCACTCTCAATATTTTTTGTCAGCTTTACAATACATATATGCATGATTGAATCACTATGAAATTTTTTTGACAACCTTAAAACACATATATGGATGATTGAATCACTAGAAAACTTTTTTCACAACTTTAGAACACATATATGCATGATTGAATCAGTCTAAATTTTTTTTGACAATGGTAGAACAAATATTTGCATATATGAATCACTATGATTTTTTTTTGACAATTTTAGAACACATATATGCATGATTAAGTCACTATGATTTTTTTTGGCAGCCTTAGAACACATATATGCAATATTGAAGCACAATGAAATTTTTTTGACAGCCTTACAACTCATATATGCATGATTGAATCACTATGAAATTTTTTTGACAGCCTTAGAACACAAATATGCCTGATTGAATCACTATGAATTTTTTTTGACAACCTTAGAACACATATATGCATGATTGAATCACTCTGATTTTTTTTTGAGAGCGTTAGAACACATATATGCATGATTGAATCACTATGAAACTTTTTTGACAACCATAGAACACATTTATGCATGATTGAATCACTATGATTTTTTTTGACAACCTTAGAACATATATCTGCATGATTGAATCACTATGATTTTTTTTTGAAAGCCTTGGAACACATATATTCAAGATTGAATAATTATGATTTCTTTTTTACAGCCTTAGAACACATATATGCATGATTGAATCACTATGAAATAGTTTTGACAACATTAGAACACATATAAACATGATTGATTCACAATAAAATTTTTTTGACAGCGTTAGAACAGATATATGCATGATTGAATCACTATGAAATTTTTTTGACAGCCTTAGAAAACATATATGCATGATTGAATCACTATAATTTTTTTTGATAGCAGTAGAACACTTTTACGCATGATTGAATCATTATAAATTTTTTTAACAGCTTTAGAACACATATATGCGTGATTGAATCACTATGAAATTGTTTTGTTTGCCTTAGAACACATATAAGCACGATTGAATCACAATAAATTTTTTTGACTACCTTAGAACACATATATGCATGATAGAATCACTATGAATTTTTTTTAACAGCTTTAGAACACATATATAAATGATTGAATCACTATGAAATTGTTTTGACTGCCTTAGAACACATATAAGCATGATTTAATCACAACTTTAGAACACACATATGCGTGATTGAATCACTATGAGATTTTTTTGACAACCTTAGAACACATATATGCATGATTGAATCACTATAATTTTTTTTTGACAACCTTAGAACACTTATACGCATGATTGAATCATTATGAATTTTTTTGATAGCTTTAGAACACCTATATGCATGATTGAATCACTATTAAATTCTTTTTACTGACTTAAAACACATATAAGCATGATTGAGACAAAATAAATTTTTTTTTGACAGCCTTAGAACACGTATATGCATGATTGAATCACTATGAAATTTTTGGACAGCCTAAGAACATATATATGCATGATTGAATCACTATACATTTTTTTTGACAGCGGTAGAACACTTACATGCATGATTGAATCACTATGAAATTGTTTTGACTGCCTTAGAACACATATACGCATGATTGAATCTCAATAAACTTTTTTTGACAGCCTTAGAACACATATATGCATGATTTAATCACTATGAATTTTTTTTGACAAGCTTAGAACATATATGCATGATTGACTCACTAGGAATTTTTTTTGACAGCCTTAGAACATATATGTGCATGATTTAATCACTACAAATGTTTTTTGACAACTTTAGAACACATTTGTGCATGATTGAATCACTATAGTTTTTTTTTTGACAGCGGTAGAACACATATCTGCGTAATTGAATCACTGAGTTTTTTTTGACAACTTTATAACACATATATGGATGATTAAATCAATATGAAATTGTTTTGACTGCCTTAGAACACAGATAAGCATGATTGGATCACAATAAAATGTTTTTGCAGCCTTAGAACACATATATATGCATGATTGAATCACTATGCATTTTTTTGACAACTTTAGAACACATATAAGCATGATTGAATCACAATAAATTTTTTTTGACAGCCTTAGAAGACATATATGCATGATTGAATCACAAGGAATTTTTTTAAATAGCCTTAGAACAGATATATGCATGATTGAATCACTATAAATTTTTTTTAAGATCCGTAGAACACTTATACGCATGATTGAATCATTATGATTTTTTTTCACAGGTTTACAACACATATATGCATGATTGAATCACAATGAAATTGTTTTGAATGCCGTAGAACACTTATAAGCATGATTGAGTCACAATAAATTTTTTTAACAACCTTAGAACACATATATGCATGATTGAATCACTATGAATTTTTTTTGACAGCTTTAGAGCACATATATGCTTGATTGAATTACTATGAAATTGTTTTGACTGCCTTAGAACATATATAAGCAAGATTGAATCACAATAAATTTTTTTTGACAGCCTTAGAATACGTATATGCATGATTGAATCACTATGAAATTTTTTTGACAGCCATAGAACACATATATATATGATTGAATCACTACAAATCTTTTTTGAGAGCATTAGAACACATATATGCTTGATTGAATCACTATAATTTTTTTTTGAACCATAGAACACATATCTGCATGATTGTATCACTTTAAAAATTTTTTGATAGCCTTCGAACACATATATGCATGATCGAGTCACTATGAAATTTTTTGGCCAGCCTTAGAACACATATGCATGATTGAATCACTACAATTTTTTTTTGAGAGCGTTGGAACTCATATATGCATTATTGAATCACTATAATTTTTTTTTACAACCTTAGAAGACATATATGCATGATTGAATCCCTAAATTTTTTTTTGTTCCCTCACAACACATATATGTATGATTGAATCATTATAAATTTTTTTTGAGAGTCTTAGAACACATATAATCATGATTTAATCACTATAAAATTTTTTTTACAGCCTTAGCTCACATATATGCATGTCTGAATCACTATGAATTTTTTTTGCTGCCTTAGAACACATATATGCATGATTGAATCAGTCTGAATTTTTTTTTACGGCCTTAGAACACATATATGCATGATTGAATAACTATAATTTTTTTTAAGAGCAATAGAACACATATACGCATGATTGAATCACTATAATTTTTTTTGACATCCTTAGAACACATACCCGCATGATTCAATAACTATGATTTTTTTTGACAGCTTTAGAACAAATATATGCATGATTGAATCACTATGGAATTTTTTTGACAGCCTTAGAACACATATAAGCATGATTTAATCGCTATGATTTTTTTTTGACAGCCAAGAATACATATATGCATGATTCAATCACTTTGTTTTTTTTTACAGCTTTAGAATACATACATGCATGATTGAATCACAATGAATTTTTTTTGCAGCCTTAGAACATATATATGCATGATTGAATCAATATGATTTTTTTTGACAATCTTAGAACACATATATGCGTGATTGAATTATTATGAAATTTTGTTGACAACCTTAGAACACATATATGCATGATTGAATTGTTATGAAATTCTTTTGAATACCTTAGAACACATATCTGCATGATTGAATAACTATGAAGTTTTTTTCATAATTTTAGAACACATATATTCCTGATTGAATCACTATAATTTTTTTTGGCAGCCTTATAACACATATAAGCATGATTTGATCACTTTGAATTTTTTTTGACAGCCTTAGAACACATATATGCATGATTGAATCACTATGAACATTTTTTGACAGCCTTAGAACACATATAAGCATGATTTAATAACTATGATTTTTTTTATAGCCTTAGAACACATATATGCATGAATGAATCACTATGATTTTTTTTTTGCAGACTTAGAACACGTATATGCATGATTTAATCACTATGAAATTTATTTGGAGCCTTAGAACTCATATATGCATGATTGAGTCACTATAATTTTTTTTGGAAGCCTCAGAACACATATATGCATGATTGAATCATTCTGGAATTCGTTTGACAACCTTAGAACATATATCTGCATGATTGAATCACTATGATTTTTTTTGATATTTTTAGAACACATATATGCCTGATAGAATCACTATGATATTTTTTGATAGCCTTATAACACATATAAGCATTATTTAATAAATATAGTTTTTTTTTTACAGCCTTAGAACACATATATGCATGATTGAGTCACTATGATTTTTTTTGACAGCCTTAGAACACATATATGCATGATTGAGTGACTATGATTTTTTTTGACAGCCTTAGAACACATATAAGCATGATTTAATATTCACTATGATTTTTTTTTTATAGCCTTAGAACACATATATGCATGATTGAAAAACTGTGATTTTTTTTGACAGCCTTAGAATACATATATGCATGATTGAGTCACTATAAATTTTTTTTGACAGCCTTAGAACACATATATGCATGATTGAATCATTATGAAATTCTTTTGACTACCTTAGAACACATATCTGCATGATTAGATCACTATGAAGTTTTTTTGATAGTTTTATAAAACATATATTCCTGATTGAATCACTATGACTTTTTTTGGCAGCCTTATAACACATATAAGCATGATTTGATCACTATGATTTTTTTTGATAGATTTAGAACACATATAGGCATCATTAAATCACTATGAAATTTTTCAGACAGCCTTAAAACATATATAAGCATGATTTAATCACTTAAATGTTTTTTGACAAGCTTAGAACACATATATGCAAGTTTGAATCACAATGATTTTTTTTTGAGAGCCTTAGATATGCATGATTGAATCACTATGATTTTTTTTTGACAACCTTAGAACACATATATGCAGGATTAAATCACTATGATTTTTTTTTGATAGCCTTAGAACACATAATTGCATGATTGAATCACTATGGAGTTCTTTTGACAAACTTACAACTCATATATGCATGATTGAATCACTATGAAATTTTTTTGACAGCCTTAAAACACATATATGAATGATTAAATCACTATGAAGTTTTTTTGACAACCATAGAGCACATACATGCATGATTGAATCACTGTGAAACTTTTTTGACAGCCTTAGAACGCATATATGCATGATTGAATCCCTATAAGTTTTTTTTAACAACCCTAGAACACATGTATGCATGATTGAATCACTATGATTTGTTGTTGACAGCCTTAGAACACATAATTGCATGATTGAATCACTATCTAATTTTTTTGCAGCCTTAGAACACATATATGCATGATTGAGTCACTATAAATTTTTTATCAGCCTAAGAAGACATATATGCATGATTGAATCATTATGAAATTCTTTTGATAACCTTACAACACATATCTGCATTATTGAATCACTATGATTTTTTTACAGCCTTATAATACATATAAGCTTGATTTGATCACTATGAAATGTTTTTGACAGCCTTAGAACACATAAATGCAAAATTGAATCACTATGAATTTTTTTTGCTGCCTTAGAACACATATATGTGCATGATTAAGTTACTATGATTTTTTTTGATAGCCTTAGAACACCAATATGCATGATTGAATCACTACAATTTTTTTTTTAAGAGCATTAGAACACATATATGCTTGATTCCATTTCTATAAATTTTTTTTGACAACCTTAGAACATATATCTGCTTGATTGAATCATTATAATTTTTTTTTGAAAGCCTTAGAACAAATATATGCATGATTGAATTACTATGATTTTTTTTGACACCCACAGAACACATATAAGCTAGATTAAATCACTATGATTTTTTTTTGACAGCCTTAGAACACATATATGCATGATTGAATCACTATAGAATTTTTTTCACACCCTTAGAATACTTATATGTGTGATTGAATCACTACAATTTTTTTTGAGAGCATTAGAACACATATGTGCATGATTGAATCGCTATAAACTTTTTTTGACAACCTTAGAACGCCTAGCTTCATGATTGAATCATGATAAAATATTTTTGACTATCTTAGTACACATATATGCATGATTGAATCACTATGAAGTTTTTGACAGCCTTACAACACATATATGTATGATTGAACGTTTTTTTTTTTTTTTAAAACATTAGTACACATATATGTATGATTGAAACTCTATAATTTTTTTTTGAAAACCTTAGAGCACATATCTCCATGATTGAATCACTATGAACTTTTTTTAACAGCCTTAGAACACATATATACAGGATTGAATCACTATTATTTTTTTGACAGATTTGGAACACATATATACATGATTGAATCACTATGATTTTTTTTGACTGCCATAGAATACATATATGCATGATTGAATCTGTATAATTTTTTTTTGACAACCATAGAACACATATCTGCATGAATAAATCACTAAGATTTTTTTTTACTGCCTAAGCACACATATTTGCATGATTGAATCACTATAAAGGATTTTTGACAACATTAGAACATATATATGCAAGGAAGAATCACTATAAAATTTTTTTGACAACATTTGAACACATATCTCCATGATTGAGTCATTATGATTTTTTTTTGACAATCGTAGAACACATATCACTATGAATTTTTTTTGATAGCCTTAGAACACATATATGCTGGTTTAAATCACTATGGAATTCTTTTGACAACCTTACAACACATATATGCATGATTGTATTACTATGAATTTTTTTTGACAGCGTTCAAAAACATATTTGAATGATTGAGTCACTATGAATTTTTTTTTGACAACCATAGAACACATATATGCATGATTGAATCACTATGAGACTTTTTTGACAACCTTAGAAATCATATATGCATGATTGGATCCCTATAATTTTTTTCAACAACCTTAGAACACATGTATGCATGATTGAATCACTATGAATTTTTTTTGACAACCTTACAACACATATATGCATGATTGAATCAATATCAAATTTTTTTGACAGCCTTAGAAGACATATAAGTGTGATTGAATCACTACAAAGTTTTTTGAGAGCATTAGAACACATATATGCATGATTGAATCACTATAATTTTTTTTACCAACCTTAGAACACATATGTACATGATTGAATCACAATGAAATTTTTTTGACAACTTTAGAACACATATATGCATGATAGAATCTCTATAAAAAATTTTTGACAGCATCAGAACAGATATATGCAAGGTTGAATAACTATAAATTTTTTTGACAACCTTAGAACACATATCTCCATGACTGAGTCATTATGATTTTTTTTGGAAAGCCATAGAACACATATCTGCATTATTAAATCACTATGATTTTTTTTGACAGCCTTAGAACACATATATGCAGGATTAAATTACTATGAATTTTTTTGACAGCCTTAGAACACATATATGCATGATTAAATCACTATGGAATTCTTTTGGGAACCTTACAACACATATATGCATGATTGAATCGCTATACTTTTTTTTGACAGCCTTAAAACACATATTTGAATGATTGAATCACTATGAAATTTTTTTGACAACCGTATAACACATGTATGCATGATTGAATCACTATGATTTTTTTTGACAGACTTAGAACACATATATGCATGAATCAATAAATTTTTTTTGACAGCCTTAGAAGACATATAAGCATAATTGAATCACTATGAATATTTTTTGACAGCCTTAGAACACATATATGCATGATTAAATCACTATGATATTTTTTTGCAGCGTTAGAACGCATATATGCATGATTGAGTCACTAAAAAATTTTTATGACAGCCTTAGAACACATATATGCATGATTGAATCATTATGGAAGTCTTTTCACAACCTTAGAACACATATCTGCATGATTGAATCATAGTTTTAAAACAGATATATGCCTGATTGAAACACTATAAATTTTTTTTGACAACCTTATAACACATATAAGCATGTTTTGATCACTATGAAAGTTTTTTGATAGCCTTAGAACACATATAAGCATGTTTGTATCACAATACATTTTCTTTTACAGCCTTAGAACACATATATGCTTGATTAAATCGCTATGGAATTCTTTTGGGAACCTTACAACACATATATGCATGATTGAATAACTATACTTTTTTTGACAGCCTTAAAACACATATTTGAATGATTGAATCACTATGATTTTTTTTGACAACTGTATAACACATGTATGCATGATTGAATCACTATGATTTTTTTTGACAGACTTAGAACACATATATGCATGATTGAATCAATAAATTTTTTTTGACAACCTTAGAAGTCATATAAGCATAATTGAATTACTATGAATATTTTTTGACAGCGTTAGAACACATATATGCATGATTGAATCACTATGATATTTTTTTGCAGCGTTAGAACGCATATATGCATGATTGAGTCACTATAAAAATTTTATGACAGCCTTAGAACACATATATGCATGATTGAATCATTATGGAAGTCTTTTCACAACCTTAGAACACATATCTGCATGATTGAATCATAGTTTTAGAACACATATATGCATGATTGAATCACTATAAATTTTTTTTGACAGCCTTATAACACATATAAGCATGTTTTGATCACTATGAAAGTTTTTTGATAGCCTTAGAATACATATATGCATGATTGAATCACTATGAATTTTTTTTGGTAGCCTAAGAACACATATAAGCAAGATTTAATCAATATGATTTTTTTTGATAGCCATAGAATACATAAATGCATGATTGCATCACTATGATTTTTTTTTTGCAGCCTTAGAACATACATATGCATGATTGAATCACTATGATTTTTTTTTGACAACCTTAGAACTATATGCATGATTGAATCACTATAATTTTTTTTAGAGCATTAGAACACATATATTCATGATTAAATCACAATTTTTTTTGACAACCTTAGAACAAATATTTATATGATTGAATCACTATGAAATTTTTTTGACAGCCTTAGAACACATATATGTATGATTGAATCTGTATAAAAGATTTTTGATAGCATCAGAACGCATATATACAAGGTTGAATTACTATAAATTTTTTTTCATAACCTTAGAACACATATCTTCGTGATTGAGTCATTATGAAATTTTTTTGGCAGCCGTAGAACACATATATGCATGATTGAATTACTATGATTTTTTTTGACACCCTTAGAACACATATATGAAGGATTAATGCATCATAAAATTTTTGTGAATACCTTAAAACACATATATGCGTGATAGAATCACTATGGAATTCTTTTGACAACCTTACAACACATATATGCATAATTGAATCACTATGAAATTTTTTTGACAGCCTTAAAACACATATATGAATGATTGAATCACTATAGTTTTTTTTTGACAATCATAGAACACATATATGCATGATTGAATCCCTATAATTTTTTTAACAACCTTAGAACACATGTATGCATGATTGAATCACTATGAATGTTTTTGATGGCCTTAGAACACATATATGCATGATTGAATCAATATGATTTGTTTTAGACAGCCTTAGAAGACATAAAAGCGTGATTGAATCAATATGAATTTTTTTTGACATCCTTAGAACACATATATGCATGATTTAATCACTATAAATTTTTTTTGCAGCCTTAGAACACATATATGCATGATTGAGTCACCATAAATTTTTTTTGACAGCCTTAGAACACATATATGCAGGATTGAATCATTATGGAATTCTTTTGACAACCTTATAACACATATCTGCATGATTGAATCACTATGATTTTTTTTTAATAGTTTTAGAACACATATATGCCTGATTAAATCACTATGATTTTTTTGGCAGCCTTATAACACATATAGGCATGATTTGATCACTATAATTTTTTTTGACAGCCTTAGAACACATATATGCATGATTGAATCACTATAAAGTTTTTTTGACAGCCTTACAAAACATATAAGCATGATTTAATCACTATGAATTTTTTTTGACAGACTTAGAACTCATATATGCATGATTAAGTAACCATGAGTTGTTTTAGACAGCCTTAGAATACATATATGCATGATTGAATCACTATGAATTTTTTTTGCATCATTAAAACATATATATGCATGATTGAATAACTATGATTTTTTTTTACAACCTTAGAACACATATATGCTTGATTGAATCACTATAATTTTTTTTGAGAGCATTAGAACACATATATGCATTATTGAATCACTATAAATTTTTTTTGACAACCTTATAACACATATCTACATGATTGAATAACTATGATTTTTTTTGTCAACCTTAGAACACATATATACATGATTGAATCTATATAAAAGATTTTTGACAACATCAACACAGATATATGCAAGGTTGAATCACTATAATTTTTTTTTGACAACCTTAGAACACATATCTCCATGATTGAGTCATTATAATTTTTTTTTGACCGTCGTAGAACACATATATGCATGATTAAATCACTATGAATTTTTGTTGACACCCTTGGAACACATATATGCAGGATTAAATCATCATGAATTTTTTTTGAGAACCTTAGAACACATATATGCATGATTGAATCACTATGGAATTCTTTTGACAACCTTACAACACATATATGCATGATTGAATCACTACGAAATTTTTTTGACAGCCTTAAAACACATATATGAATAATTAAATCACTTAGATTTTTTTTGACAACAATAAAACACATATATGCATAATTGAATCACTATGCGACTTTTTTGACAGCCTTAGAACACTTATATGCATGATTGAATCCCTATAATTTTTTTTTAACAACCTTAGAGCACATATATGCAAGATTGAATCACTATGATTTTTTTTACAACCTTAGAACACATATATGCATGATTGATTCAACATGAATTTTTTTTGACAGCCTTAGAAGACATACAAGCGTGATTGAATCATTATGAATTTTTTTTGACTACCTTAGAACACATATATGCATGATTGAATCACTATAAGTTTTTTTTGCAGCCTTAGAACGTATATATGCATGATTGAGTCACTATAAATATTTTTTGACAGCCTTAGAGCACATATATGCATGATTAAGCCATTATGGTATTCTTTTGACAACCTTAGAACACATATCTGCATGATTGAATCACTATGATTTTTTTTGATAGTTTTAGAACATATATATTCTTGATTGAATCACTATGATTTTTTTTTGACAGCCTTATAACACATATAAGCATGATTTGATCACTATGAATTTTTTTGTCATCCTTAAAACAGAATTACGCACGATTGAATCACTATGAATTTTTTTTGACAGCTTTAGAACACATATATGCAAGATTGAATCACTATGATTTTTTTTTGCAGCATTAGAACACATATATATGCATGATTAAGTCACTATGATTTTTTTTTGACAGCGTTAGAACACATATATGCATGATTGAATCACTACAAATTCTTTTTGAGAGTATTAGAACACATATATGCTTGATTGAGTTACTATAAATTGTTTTTGAGAACCTTAGAACTCATATATGCTTGATTGAATCATTATAGATTTTTTTTGACAGCTTCAAAACAAATATATGCATGATTGGATCACTATGAAATTTTTTTAACACCCTTAGAACATATATAAGCAAGATTAAATCACTATGAATTTTTTTGACAGCCTTAGAACATATATATGCATGATCGAATCACAGTGAATTTTTTTGACAGACTTTGCACACATATATGCCTGATTGAATCAGTGTGTAATTTTTTTGACAACCTTAAAACACATATATGCATGATTGAATCACTATACAAGTTTTTAGACAGCCTTAGAATACTTATATGCGTGATTGAAACACTACAAATTTTTTTTGAGAGCATTAGAACAAATTTATGCATGGCTGAATCACTATAATTTTTTTTTGACAACCTTAGAATGCATATCTACATGTTTGAATCATGATGAAATGTTTTTGACAGCCTTATAACACATATATGCATGATTGAATCACTATAAATGTTTTTTGAAAACCTTCCAACACATACATGCATGATTGAATCTCTCTATCTTTTTTTGAAAACATCAGAACACATATATGTATGATTGAATCACTATAATTTTTTGACAACCTTACAGCACATATTTCCATGATTGAATCACTATGAACTTTTTTTGACAGCCTTAGAACACATATATGCAGAATTGAATCACAAAGATTTTTTTTGGCAGACTTAGAACACATATGTACATGATTGAATCACTATGAATTTTTTTTGACAACCTTAGAATACATTTATGCGTGATTGAAACTGTATAATTTTTTTTGACAACCATAGAACACATATCTGCATGAATAAATCACTAAGAAATTTTTTGATAGCTAAAGAACACATATCTGCATTATAGAATCACTATAAAATTTTTTTGTAGCTTTAGAACACATATATGCATGATTGAGGCACTATAATTTTTTTTTGACGGCCTTAGAACACATACATGCATGATTGAATCACTAATTTTTTTTTGAGAGCATTAGAACACATATATGCATGATTGAATTAATATAATTTTTTTTTGAGAACTCTAGAACACATATCTGCATGATTCAATCACTATGAATTTTTTTTGATAGCGTTAGAACACATATACGCATGATTGAATCACTTTGAATTTTTTTTGTAGCCTTAGAACACATATATGCATGATCGAGTCACTATGATTTTTTTGGCAAACCTAAGAACACATATGCATGATTGAATCACTACAAATTTTTTTGGAGAGCATTGGAACACATATATGCATGATTGAATCACTATAAATTTTTTTTGAGAGCAGTAGAACACATATATGCTTGATTCCATTACTTTAATTTTTTTTTGACAACCTTAGAACATATATCTGCTTGATTGAATCATTATGATTTTTTTTTGACAGCCTTAGAACAAATATATGCATGATTGAATCACTATGAATTTTTTTTGACACCCATAGAACACATATAAGCTAGATTAAATCACTATGATTTTTTTTTGACAGCCTTAGAACACATCTATGCATGATTGAATCACAATGAAATTTTTTGACAGGCTTAGAACACATGTATGCATGATTGAATCAATGTGTTATTTTTTTGAAAGCCTTAGAACACATATATGCTGGATTGAATAACTGTGGAATTTTTTTAACAGCCTTAGAACATATATATGCATGATTGAATCACTGTGGAATTTTTTTGAAAGTCTTAGAACACATATTTGCATGATTGAATCACTACAGATTTTTTTAACAGCCTTAGAATACTTATATGCGTGATTGAATGACTACAAATTTTTTTAGAGCATTAGAACACATATATGCATTATTGAATCGCTATAAACTTTTTTTGACAACGTTAGAACGCATAGCTTCATGATTGAATCATGATAAAATATTTTTGACTGTCTTAGTACACATATATGCATGATTGAATGTCTATAATTTTTTTTTGAAAACATCAATACACATATATGTATGACTGAAACACTATAATGTTTTTTTGAAAACCTTAGAGCACATATCTCCATGATTGAATTACGATGAACTTTTTTTAACAGCCTTAGAACACATATATACAGGAATGAATCACTATGAATTTTTTTTGACAGACTTAGAACACATATATACATGATTGAATCACTATGAATTGTGTTTTGACAGCTATAGAATACATATATGCATGATTGAATCTGTATAATTTTTTTTGACAACCATACAACACATATCCGCATGAATAAATCACTAAGAACTTTTTTTGACAGCCTAAGCGCACATATCTGCATGATTGAATCACTATAAAAGATTTTTGATAGCATCAGAACATATATATGCAAGGTTGAATCACTATAAATTTTTTTTGACCACCTTAGAACACATATCTCCATGATTGAGTCATTATGATTTTTTTTTTGAGAGCCGTAGAACTCAAAGATGCATTATTGAATCACTATGAATTTTTTTTGACAACCTTAGAGCACATATATGCAGGATTTAATCACTATGAAAGTTTTTTGACAGCCTTAGAACACATATTTGCACGATTGAATCACTATGGAATTCTTTTGCAACCTTACAACACATATATTCATGAATGAATCACTTTGACATTTTTTGACAACCTTAAAACCCATATATGAATGATAGAATCACAATGATTTTTTTTTCACAACCATAGAACACATATATGCATGATTGAATCACTATGAGACTTCTTTGACAACCTTCGAAATCATATATGCATGATTGAATCCCTATATTTTTTTTAACAACTGTAGAACACATGTATGCATGATTGAATCACAATGAATTTTTTTTGACAGCCTTACAACACATATATGCATGATTGAATCAATATGGAAATTTTTTGACAGCCTTAGAAGACATATAAGCGTGATTGAATTACTACAAATTTTTTTTAGAACATTATATAAGCATGATTGAATCACTATAATTTTTTTGACTACCTTAGAATACATATGTACATGATTGAATCACTATGAAATTTTTTTGACAACCTTATAACACATATATGCATGATTGAATCTCTATAAAAGATTTTTGACAGCATCAACACACATATATGGAAGGTTGAATAACTATAAATTTTATTTGATAACCTTAGAACACATACCTCCATGACTAAGTCATTATGAAATTTTTTTGATAGTCGTAGATCACATATCTGCATTATTGAATCACTATGAAATTTTTTTGACAGCCTTAGAAAAGATATATTCCGGATTGAATCACTATGATTTTTTTTTAACAGCCTTAGAATACATATATGCAATATTGAATCACTATGAATTTTTTTTGCAGCCTTAGAACATATATATGCATGATTGAATCACTATGATTTTTTTTGACAACCTTAGAACACATATATGCATGATTGAATCACTACAAAATTTTTTTTTAGCATTAGAACAGATATATGCATGATGGAATCACTATAATTTTTTTTTACAACCTTAGAACACATATTTACATGATTGAATCACTCTGGAGTTCTTTTGAGAGCCTTACAACACATATATGCATGATTGAATCACTATGAAAATTTTTTGACAGCCTTAAAACACATATATCAATGATTGAATCACTATGATTTTTTTTTGAAAACCATAAGACACATATCTGCTTGATTGAATCATTATGATTTTTTTTTGACAGCCTTACAGTAAATATATGCATGATTGAATCACTATGAAATTTTTTTGACACCCTTAAAACACATATAAGCATGATCTAATTACTATGAATTTTTTTTGACAGCCGTAGAATGCATATTTGCTTGTTTGAATAACTATGATTTTTTTTTGACAGCATTAGAGCACATATATGCATGATTGAATCACTATGAATTTTTTTTGACATCCTTAGAAGACATATATGCATGATTGAATCACTATGGAATTCTTTTGACAACCTTAGAACATATAAATGTATGATTGGATCACTATGATTTTTTTCCACAACCTTAGAACACATATATGCATGATTGAATCACTATAAATTTTTTTTGACAACCTTACAACACATATCTGCATGATTGAATCACTATGATTTTTTTATAGTCTTAGAACACATATATGCATGATTGAATCACTATGAAATTTTTTAGAGAGCCTTAGAACATATATATATATATATATATATATATATATATGATTGAATCTCTATAAAAGTATTTCGATAGCATCAAAAGACATATATGCCTAATTGAATCAATACAAATTTTTTTGACAACCTTAGAACACATATCTGCGTGATTGAGTCATTATAAAATTTTTATGACAGCTGTAGAACACAAATTTGCATGATTAAATCACTCTCAATTTTTTTTGACAGCCTTAGAACACATATATGAATGATTGAATCACTATAAATTTTTTTTGACAGCCATAGAACCCATATATGCATGATTGAATCACTATGAGATTGTTTTGACGGCCTTAGAACACATATATGCATGATTAAATCCATATAATTTTTTTTTGACAGCCTTAAAACACATATAAAAATGGTTTAGTCACTATGAATTTTTTTTGACCGCATAAGAGCACATATATGCATGATGGAATCAGTATGAAAATTTTTTGACAGCCTTACAACACATATATGCAAGATTGAATCACTATGAATTTTTTTTGCAGCTTCAGAACACATATGCATGATTGAGTCACTGTAAATTTTTTTTGACAACCTTAGAACACTTATATGCACGATTGAATCACTATAGATTTTTTTGAGAGCATTAGAACTCATATAGGAATGATTGAATTACTATAAACTTTTTTTGACAACCTTAGAACACATATCTGCATGATTGAATCAATATGAAATTTTTTTGACAGCCTTAGAAAACATATATGCATGATTGAATCACTATAAACTTATTTTGACAGCCTTAGAACATATATATATGCATGATTGAGTTACTATGAAATTTTTTTGATAGCCTTAGAAGATATATATGCATAATTGAATCACTATGATTTTTTTTTGCATCCTTAGAACACATATATGGATGATTCAATCACTACGATTTTTTTTTGACAGCCTTAGAACACATATATACATGACTGAATCACTATAACATTTTTTTTTGTGAGCATTAGAACCCATATATGCAAGATTGAATAACTATAATTTTTTTTGTCAACCTTAGAAGACATACGTGCATGATTAAATCAATATGAAATTTTTTTGACAGCCATCTAACACATATATGCAGGATTGAATCACTATAAATTTTTTTGATAGCCTTAGAACACATATACACATGATTTAATCACTGTGAAATTCTTTTGACAGCCTTAGAACACATATATGCATGATTAAATCTCTTTGAATTTTTTTTGACAGCCTTACAACACATATATGCAAAATTCAATCAGTATGATTTTTTTTTGCAGCCTTAGAACAAATATATGCATGATTGAGTCGCTATGAAGTTTTTTTGACAGCTTTAAAAAACATATATGCATGATTGAATCACTACAATTTTTTTTGATAGCATTAGAAAATATATATGCATGATTGAATTACTATAAATTGTTTTTGACAACCTTAGCACACATATCTGCATGATTGAATCATTATGATTTTTTTTGGACAGCATTAGAACACATATATGCATGACTGAATCAGTATAATTTTTTTTTGACAACTTTAGAACATATATAAGCATGATTTAATCACTATGATTTTTTTTGACAGTCTTAGAACCCATATATTCATGAATAAATCACTATGAATTTTTTTGTGAGCCTTAGAACACATATATGCATCATTGAGTCACTATGAATTTTTTTGAGAGCCTTAGAACACATATATGCACGATTCCATCACTACAAATTTTTTTGAGAGCATTAGAACACATATATGCATGATTGAATTATTAAAATTTTTTTTTGACAACCTTAGAACACATATCTCCACGATTGAATCAACATGAACTTTTTTTGACAGCCTTAGAACACATATATGAATGATTAAATAACTTCAAGTTTTTTTTGACACCCTTAGAACACATATAAGCATGATTTAAACACTATGATTTTTTTGACAATCTTACAACCCATATATGGATGATTTAATCATTATGAATTTTTTTTGATTGTCTTAGAAGACATATACACATGATTGAATCACTATGAATTTTTTTTGACAACCTTAGAACACATATAAGCATGATTTAATCACTCTGAAATTTTTTTGACCGCTTTAGAACATATATGCATGATTCAATCACTATGAAAGTTTTTTGAAACACTTTGAACATATATAAGCATGAATGAATCACTATGAAATTTTTTTGACACCCTTAGAAACATATGCATGATTGAATCAATGTGAAATTTTTTTGATAGCCTTAGAAAAGATATATGCATGATTTAATCACAATGAAATTTCTTTACTGCCTTACAACATATATATGAATGATTCAATCATTATGAAATGTTTTTGACAACCGTAGAACACATATATACATGATTGAATCACTGAATTTGTTTTAGAGCATTATAACACATATATGCATGATTGAATCATTATGAAATTTTTTTGACTGTCTTAGAACACTTTTATGCATGATTAAATCACTATCAATTTTTTTTGAAAAACTTAGAACACATATATGCATGATTGAATCACTATGAAATTTTTCTACAGCCTTAGAACACATATATGCATGATTGAATCACTATCATTTTTTTTGATAGCCTTAGAACATATATATGCATGTTTGAATCACTACAATTTTTTTTTGATAGCTTTAGAACATACTTATGTAAGATTGAATCACTATGAATTTTTTTTGCATTCCTAGAACACATATATGCATGATTGAGTCACTATGATTTTTTTTTGATAGCCTTAGAACACATATCTGCATGATTGGATCATTATGAAATTTTTTTGACAACCTTAGAACACATATGTGCATTATTGAATCACTATGAAATTTTTTTGACAACCTTAGAACACATATATGCATGATTAAATCATGATGATTTTTTTGCAGCCTTATAACGTATATATGCATAATTGAATCACTGTGAAATTTAGTGGACAACCTTAGAACACATATATGCGTGATTGAATCACTATAAAATTTTTTTGAGAGCATTAGAACACATATATGAATGATTGAATCACTATAATTTTTTTTGACAACCTTAGAACACATATTTGCGTGATTAAATCACTATGAATTTTTTTTGATAGCCTTAGAACACATATATGCATGATTGAATCACTATGAAATATTTTTGAAAGCCTTAGAACACATATATGCATGATTGAATCTCTATAAAAGTTTTTTGACAGCATCAGAACACATATATGCATGATTGAATCACTATAATTTTTTTTTGACAACCTTAGAACACATAGCTGCATGATTCAGTCATTATAAATTTTTTTGACAGTTGTAGAACACATGTATCCATGATTGAATCATAATGAAATTTTTTTGACAACCTT
The DNA here is from genome assembly GCF_984573655.1 of Nuphar pumila. Classification (NCBI taxonomy): domain Eukaryota; kingdom Viridiplantae; phylum Streptophyta; class Magnoliopsida; order Nymphaeales; family Nymphaeaceae; genus Nuphar; species Nuphar pumila. The sequence goes on along the minus strand of NC_143260.1, from coordinate 76,295,181 downwards.
AGAACACATATATGCAGGATTGAACCACTATGATTTTTTTTTGACAGCTTTAGAATATATGTTGGAATGATTCAATTAGTTTAAATTATTTTTAACGGCCATAGAACACATATTATCATGATTGAATCACTATGATTTTTTTTGACAGCCTTAGAACACATAAGTGTATGATTGAATCACTATGAAATTGTTTTGCAGCCTTACAACACATATATGGATGATTCAATCACTATGAATTTTTTTTGACAGCCTTAGAACACATATTTGCATGATTGAATGACTACAAATGTTTGTCACAACCTTAGAACATGTATATGCATGATTGAATCACTATGAGTTTTTTTGACAACCTTAGAACACATATATGCTTGATTGAGTCACTATGATATTTTTTTGCAGCCATAGAACACATATATGCATGACTGAGTCACTATAATTTTTTTTTGAGATCATTACAACACATATAGGAATGATTGAATTACTATAAATTAGTTTTAACAACCTTAGAACACATATTTGCATGATTGAATCTCTATGAATTTTTTTTGACAGCCCTAAAACACATATATGCATGACTGAATCACTATGAAATTTTTTTGATACCCTTAGAACACATATAAGCATGATTTAATCACTATGAATTTTTTTTGACAGCCTTAGAACACATGCATGCATGATTGAATCACTATGAAATTTTTTTGACCACCTTAGAACACATATGCAAGATTGAGTCCCTATAAATTTTTTTTGACAGCTTTAGAACGCTTATATGCACAAGTGAATCACTACAGATTTTTTTGAGAGCATTAGAACTCATATAGGAATGATTGAATTACTATAATTTTTTTTTGACAACCTTAGAACACAAATCTGCAGGATTGAATAATTATGATTTTTTTTACAGCCTTAGAACACATATATGCATTATTAAATCACTATGAATTTTTTTTGACACCCTTAGAACACATATAAGCATGATTTAATCACTATAATTTTTTTTTGAAAGCCTTAGAACATATATATGCATGATTGAGTCACTATGAATTTTTTTTGACCACCTTAGAAGACATATATGCATAATTGAATCACTATGAAATTTTTTTGCATCGTTAGAATACATATATGGATGATTTAATCTCTATGAAATTTTTTTGATAGCCTTAGAACACATATATGCATGATTGAATCACTACAAAACTTTTTTGTGAGTATTAGAACACATATAATTATGATTGAATAACTATGAAATTTTTTTGTCAACCTTAGAACACATACCTGAATGATTAAATATCTATGAATTTTTTTTGACAGCCATATAGCACATATATTCATGATTGAATCACTATGAGTTTTTTTTTATAGCCTTAGAACACATATAAGCATGATTTAATCACTATGAAATTCTTTTGAAAGCTTAGAATACATATATGCATGATTAAATCTCTTTGAAATTTTTTTGACAACCTTAGAACACATATATGCAAGATTCAATCACTATGATTTTTTTTTGCAGCCTTAAATCACATATATGCATGATTGAATCACTACAATTTTATATGAGAGCATTAGAACATATATATGCATCATTGAATTACTATAAAGTTTGTTTGGCAACCTTAGAACACATATCTGCATGATTGAATCATTATGAATTTTTTTTGACAGCCTTAGAACACATATATGCATGATTGAATCACTATAATTTTTTTTGACAACCTTAGAACACATATAAGCAAGATTGAATCACTATGATTTTTTTTTTGACTACAGTGAACACCCCAAATTTTTCAAAAAAATCCAAAAATTCCCTTTTTGTCCCTAACTCACATTTTCTGAATAATCGGGTCAATTTTTAACCAAAATTCCATTCATTTCTCGAATTCGCTGGAATCCAAACTCAATTTTCATTTTTGACCCAATTTTTGATCCAAAACGGGCCCGGATCCATTCCGGAATCCCAATTCTCAAATCTAACCCGATATTTTCCAGAAACCTCATTTTCAAAAAATCTTACAAATTTGAAAACAAAATTTTTGTAAAATTGCTTCAAGAAACTCATTTGGGTCCCGCTTGTTAAAATCCTCACACTTCCCTTATATTTTCGGATCTTCCTTCTAAAAATCTAGAAAAAATAGTTCATCCACTTTATGAAATCCCCTTTTAGCTAAAACCTCTTTTTGAAAACCCCCTTTTCTAAAAACCTTTTTTTGAAAATTCGATAAATGTGAGGGTCTTCATTCAAAATGAGCCTAACGGCCTTCCGTTACGAAGAGAAGCCACATAGGCCTCTCTCCCTCTCTCTGCTTCATCACCCCTTGATCTCCAACTGACCCATCTCTCCAGATCCTTCCTTCCCCTCTATAAAAATGAGCACAGTGCTTTCCCCTTCCTCATCCATCTCCTACCCCACCATTACACTTCTGCTTCTTCTTCTCGATCCATCTTCACCCTTTCATGTGCTCTCCTCCTTCACGGAACTCCTTCCTCTTTCCCTTGTTTCTTCTTCTCTTTTGGTCTACTGAAGGAATCTGATCTGTCTTCAAGGAAGTATCACTCGATCAACTAAAACCGTGAGTAAATATCCCCTCTCCCTTTGTTTTCCCCTTCTGTAAATTCACATTCACCTTTTCCTTTCTTAGATTTTTTTCTTCTTATTTTCTGTTTATTAAAGCAATGTGTGCAATGTCGATCTGCCTATGGCAGCGTCGACTTGCATTTTGCAACAGAACTTCACCCTTTTCTGGGTTATATTTCTTTTAGTGTCGTTTATTTTGATCTTTTGTATTTCCCTTACGTTTTCCTGTATTTTCTCATGAATTAGTTGTTGTATTTTATTCTATCTATGTAATCGTTCCATCATCATCCCATGTATTGCAGGACATTTTAAATTCCTGTTTCATTCTGATTTTCCCTTTCATTGTGTAATTTAATTTCCAGTTTACACTTGATTTCTTGCTTTGATTCTCCTTCCAGTTGTATTTCGGTTCATTTCATTCATCATATTTCATTCATTTTGACTGCAGTTTTTGCCTTGTTGTATTAAGTTGTACGCAGTATTTAATATTCCTTTCTAATTTGATTTTCAGTCTTCATTTAATTTTTTATTCACGTTTGATTTCCGGCTTCACGTCGTTCGTCCCTTTTGAACCTGTTTCAAATCAGCACCAAGTGCTTGAGCATCAATGGATATAACGATAATAGCTATGCTTCATTATATCATGCCTCTCGTGACTCCCTGTTAAAGTTTTATATCCCTGCATACATACAGTTGCATCCTTAGATGCATTTAGCCAGCCTTTCAGCATTCCAAAATTGGTGTAGTACGATCATCATCTATACCCACCATCAAATGGCAAGATTTTTGAAGTTTCTCACGGTAAGGGTACAATAATTCAAAAAGCACAAACGTGAATCTGGTATGTGCTTCACATGATCTATAGAAAAAGGAGGATCTGAATTTCTGTCAGGGTTCTCCACAAGACTTCTGTTGTAATATGGGTAAGATACAATTAGTCACCACCATGAAGCCCTCTTTCACGGTAACTTGCTCCTCTACACCTTGTATCACATCTAACTTCTTTTAAGTGTCACATATCGTTTACGTTTTAGGACTCTACATCATATCATCTAAGTTATGTTTTGAACTGTGCAGGTCATTTGCATTTTGTAACACATTTTTTTATTTTATTTCATCTGAGCTTATCATATTTTAGATCTTTCCATCCTATAAGCACTTTCAAGAATTTTCTCTGCTTATCTTGCATCATTGCCATAGCCTTTGTAAATTAGTATCCAACATCATGTTATCTCCTGTACACTTTCCCATTGTTTCCTGTGTTGATGCTCCAGAGTATCTGCTGCACCCACACATTAGCTGTACTCATATACACTCCCACATGTACAAGTCACCTGTGCTTCACAGCACATCACAACAACACCTATATCCCCTTTATCATCCTACCTACCTTGTAGCAATTCTCATTGTTTACATTCCCTGTAATCACAATGAGATACATGCGTCATTAGATTTAGATGATCGTGCTGATGCAGCAAATGGAACAGAACATTGGCATGATCAGTTGCACCAGGTTGATGTTTTGGCAAAAAAAAAAAAATTTGCTGTTGGACAATGATTCCCAAGTCGATGAGTATAATATTGCTTTGTCTGTCACACCTGTTGCTGGTTCAAAGGCAAACATGGCTAAAAGGGGCCCCCACAAAATGTTCCTTTGGGTCCTAACATTGGAGCTGATTTGCTTAAGAAGGATAAATTGGATTGCAGTATGCTGCAAGGTGATAAGCTTGAAAGACTGGGTTGGATAGAAATCTGAAGATGCATGATGTGTGGCTGTGGTATTGGTGGAAAACATCCAAAGGAGTCGTCCCAAGACTCTCCTGGAAGTGACAATGAGATATGTGATTTATCAACTCTAGAAGAGCACACTACAACATATACATAACCAAATCAATGAGACTATAAAGCTTGCGAGTTTTGATACTCGGGTTCCTCCTCCAATTGACCACAATAGCTCGGTTATGGAAAGGATCCATCTCAATTAAGGCACAGGATAAATCATCCTCTGCTTCAGCAGTCTCCCTTAATTCACTCTCTGCAGGAGAGAAAATCCACTTTGGTGTTGTTTCGAGGGGTATTCACCCTTCTGTTTCGTGTACATCAGATATGTCAATTGAGCAGAAAGTGGCTGCAGCATAGGATGATTGCATGATCTCATTTGATAAAGCAAAGCATTCTGAAAAGCCTTATGTTCAATTGGAGGATGTTGCTCCAGCAATTGCTGTTGCTATTATCATCAACAATGAGGCAGTGGGAAATGGTCTGGGTGCCAGTTCTACATCTGTCACTGATACAAGAAGCTGCAGAAGTGTAGATATTTCTATGTTGCCTGTGGGAGCTATAGCTAGTGGTCTGCCATTCTCCAGTCAATCAAAAACTCTATGACTCCAGCCTACAAACCCTCCTACTGATCTTTCTGTTGAGACTCCATGCCTCCAGCCTACAAACCACAAACCCATTCTTGCATCTCTTTCATAAATATCTACAGCATTGTATCAACCCTACTACTTATTCCAATATCATGGCATGTCCCCACCATGCTGTCAGGACACTTCAGTTGCTTACCCACTGCTATCATTCCCATTACCCATTCCACTTCCATTCCCTATAATAATCCCCCAACTCACTCCATCTTCACTAACTTGCTAACACTTCTGGCACCTTCACAACCTATCATTCACTGATATTCCCATAACTTCCAGCCCCACATCTTCATTGGTGTTTGTTGCGCGGTCGTTGTTGCAGCAGCATATCTGTCACCTTATTGCAGCACCCTTCAATCGTATGGTTATACCTTTGTAGCCACCAACACCATCTTTTCAACTTCTTCCACTGCTGCAAATTATACTTTTCACTATCACCAACCACAACATCCACCCCCTCTACAACACCTCTAGCAGTAAGTCACCACCTTCACATTTGTTATTACATGTTATACAACACCTCACTTATACTTTCATATCACTGCTACCTTCACTCACATGACACCCACTGCTATAACATTTCACCTTCCCCCGTGGCCTTCACAGTAACAATACCTGTTATAAAAGCTTGCTACGTAACCATCAACTGCACCCTTCACAGGCTACGACAGTGCTTGCTGTGGCTTCCTACATCCCTACATTCCTCCACTTACACCTCCATGCTACCTGTATATATATGCTTCATCATGCATGTCATCATACTAAGTCATGTGTTCCATCATTTGGCATACAATAGATGTATTCCACTCCCTTCATTACCACCTCGGTATGTAGGTACAAAGCATTGCATATGCATATGGCATATGCATATTACATATGCATATACAATCCTCGTTCAATATAGGCATAGCATTTAGGCTATACACACATAATTTCCAGTTGTTATAAATTTAGGATATATCTGTGCATTCTTTTAACATAGACACAACCCTTAGATATATGCATAGGCATTTTATCACTTAGCAATCCATAAAGATTTTACATATTCACTTCTTCATTAGCATGTGCATGTTTAGCTTTGCCATGGCATCTCCCATTTCTCTCTGCATTTTGCATCTTTGCTTCATGCTAATCCAGTTTCCGCAGGAATAACAAGTGAAATGTTGTTTTACCTTCATAGATTAGGGACTTTAATTTCAGTTTAAAGATTATAATAAGTTGACATTAATGAGAATTTTATATTTCCAGTTTTAGATTAGAATGTATGAGCATTGTAGATATCCTAAAATGCTCATTTCATATCATTTTTCTCTTCTATTGCAAAATTTCACAAATGAGAACACGAATGGCACGTGCACCATTTTATAAAAGGTGATTAAATCCTAAGTTGATGATTTGTGTCAATGGCCATAGTCAAGATGTGAACAAAACTTAGGATTTTCATCTTTTATGGAATAACATTGGATCCACACTGGACCCCTCTTCAAAAATCATCATATTTTTTTTAATATTTTCTTTTTTTATCAGGGTTTAACTTGAAATTAACTCAAAATATATATATCAATGGCCATAGTCAGGATATATTGAGAGTTAATTTCATTTTAAACTCTATAAAAGCACCAAAATATATTTTATTCTTCACCTGAATTTAAATATGATTATTATATAATACATTCAATGACCATAGTCAGGGATGTATTATATCTTCAATCTTATTTTAATTCACTTAAAGAATGAAATATGCTTTTTCAAAACCAATTTCAAATTCTTAAAATTCATTCATCATTTAGGATAGAATTACATCATATTTTCAAAATTCTTTTTCAAAATCCAAGTAATTTTTGAGATAATTCTTCAAATACCTTCTTCATTTCTCAGATCAATTCTCATTTATAAATTCAAATTCTTTTTCTCAATTCTATCTCAATTTAAAATTCAAATATAAATTTCAAAGTCCAATTTGACTTTGAAATTTCAAAATTCATTTTTACATTCAAAATTTCAATTTCCCATTCAAATCAAATTTCAAAGTTCAATTCAACTTTGAAATTCCAAATTCATCTTCAGAATTAAAATTCAAATTCAATTTAACATTTCAGATAAAAAATTCAAAGTTCAATTTAACTTTGCAATTTTCAGATTTATGTCCTAATTCAAATCTCATTCTCTGTCCTTTCTTTCAAATTCCAAAAGTCAATTTAGATCTTTCAGATCCAATTCCAGGTCTCATCTAGATCTCCGAAATCCAGATCCATCTTCTAACTTCCATATTTAATTCCGGATTCAACTCCATCTTGGATTCCAGACTTCGGATCCAATTTCATTTAGGATTCTAGATTCCAAATTCAACTCCATCTTGGATTCCAGACTTCGGATCCAATTCCATTTAGGATTCTAGATTCCAGATTCAATTCCATCTTGGATTACAGACTTCGGATCCAATTTCATTTAGGATTCTAGATTCTAGATTCAACTCCATCTTGGATTCCAAACTTTGGATCCAACTCCATCTAGGACTCTAGATTTTAGATCCAATTCTACTTTTTCAAAATCCCATCTTAGATTCTAGATCCAATTCCATTTAGGATTCCAGATTCCAAACCCAATGCCATCCTGAAATCTAGATTTTAAATTCAATTCCATTCTCAAAATCCTTTTTAATTTCTCAAGTCCAACTCCATTTCTAAATTCCATATAGATTTCCAATCCAATTTAAATCCAAATTTTAGATACTATCTCAAATTCAAGTCCATATCCATGTTTTTTTCAAAGTTCCGTATTTCAAAATCCAATCCCAAATCCCATCTAGATTTCTCAAATCTCATCCAGCTTTCATTCTGATTTCAAACTTTAAATCTAGAATTCCACTTCCTTTCCCAAATTCTATCTTGACTTTTCAATCCATTTATGAGGACTATATTCAATTTTTCTTCTTCAAATTCAGGTTCATCTCAATCTATGATTATTTCAAAACTCAAGATCTATCCTAAATCTTAAGTTAGAAAATCTAACTTCTTCAAGTCTGTCTTCAACTTTCAAAAACCATCTCTTCATCATATTCTTCATAACTTCAAAATCACTTGGATAAAATTTCCAAATTCTTCTCAAAAGAACATACATCTTTTGCATTTACACAAGCATGATTCTTTGTGCATCCTTAGACTTAGAGTAAATTCTTAAACAATATTAAGGCAAAGCAAAAATGCATAAATTCGATCCTTGGTTCGATTACCCCTGGTAAAGGCGCTAGGAACGGTCGAACCTCGTATCGACGAGCGAGCCCCGTCTCCCAATTTTCCCTCAAATATTTCAAAAACGGAGGCGAGTAATCTTTTAAAATCTTTTTCAAAATTAAGGTCAAGTGAGACCTTCGCAAAAGAGTTTCTCTCTCTCTTCTTCCTTTTCTCATTCTCTCTTCTTTTCTATCTTTTATTCTCCTTCAAAAAGGGAATAGAGGCTAGAAAGGCGAAGAGAAAGGAAAAGAGGAACTAGAGGAAAAATTTTGCGATGATCACAGTTTTGGCGACCGTGATGGGACTTTGGGATGATTTTTTTTGATATTGGTAATTTTGATTAGTAAAACTGGATTTTACAGGACCACCTTAAAAGATGAGGTTTAAGTAAAGAATTTTGGTAAAGGACCTTGGAAAAAGAATTTGCTAAAGGATTTTTGGTAAAAAGATTTTGGTAAAGGATTTTTGGTAAAGGATTTTCGTAAAGGACTAGTGTTAAACTAGAATTCAAATGACAAATTTGAGAAAAATTGGAAATTTAAAGGATCAATTTTGAGAAAATTGGAATTTTGAAGGAACAATGTAAAACTAGAATTTTTGAAGGACCAATTTGAGAAAATTGGAATTTCGAAGGACCAATATAAACATTGGAATTTTAAAGGACCAGTGTAAAACTGGAATTTTGAAGGACTAATTTGAGGAATTGGAATTTGGAAGAAGCAATGTAAAACTAGAATTTTTGAAGGACCAATTTGAAAAAAATTGGAATTTTGAAGGACTAGTGTAAAACTGAAATTTTGAAGGACCAATTTGAGAAAATTGGAATTTTGAAGGACCAATGTAAACATTGGAATTTTGAAGAACCAATTGGGATTTTGAAGGACCAGTGTAAAACTGGAATTTTGAAGGACCAATTTGAGAAAATTAGAACTTGGAAGGACCAATGAAAACATTGGAATTTGATGAAGGACCAATTGGAATTTTAAAGGACCAGTGTAAAAACTGGAATTTTGAAGGACCAATATAAACATTTGAATTTTGAAGGGCCAATTTGGAATTTTGAAGGACCAGTTGTAAAATTGGAATTTTGAAGGACCAATTTGTGAAAATTGGGATTTTGAAGGACCAATTTGAGAAATTAGAATTTGGAAGGACCAATGTAAACATTGGAATTTTGAAGGATCAGTATAAAACTGGAATTTTGAAGGACCAATTTGAGAAATTAGAATTTGGAAGGACCAATGTAATCATTGGAATTTGATGAAGGACCAGTGTTAACTGGATTTGGAAGGACCAATGTGAGAATTGGATTTTAATGAAGGACCAATGTTAAACTAGATTTGGAAGGACCAATGTGAGAATTGGATTTAATGAAGGACTAGTGTTAAACTGGATTTGGAAGAACCAATGTGAGAATTGGATTTGATGAAGGACCAGTGTTTGGACTGGATTTGGAAGGACCAACGTGAGAATTGAATTTGATGAAGGACCAGTGTTGGACTGGATTTGGAAGGACCAATGTGAGAATTGGATTTGATGAAGAACCAGTGTTGGACTCGATTTGGAAGGACCAACATGAGAATTGGATTTGATTAAGGATCAATATGAGAATGGGATTTGATGAAGGACCAGTGTTTGGACTGGATTTGGAAGGACCAACGTGAGAATTGGATTTGATAAAGGACCAGTGTTGGACTGGATTTGAAAGACCATTATAGAAGGCTGCACTACTTCTATGAATGATTTTAGGATTATCCCTTATCCTGAATGGGAAACTGAGGTTTATCCCTTAACCTGAAGGGGAAAGAAGGAATTTTGAAGAGAATAAACCTGAAGCTTGAGATTTGGAAGGGATTAGCCTGAAGGCTGGATTTTTGGAAGAAGGTCCAACTTTGGCAGTTGGGTTTTTAAAAAAGAGTCCGTGTCAGAACTCAGATATTTAAAAAGATGGATGGACCAATCCTGAGAGTTAGGTTTTTGAAAAAGGAGATAAGAATCCGAGTCAAAACTTGGATATTTAAAAGAAAGATGGAATATATAAAGGGAAAAACCTGAGTCAGAACCCGGATCTTCAAAATAAAAGATAAAAGAGAAAATCGAGTTTGAAAACTCGAATTTTTGACGCAACGATTGGTTCCAACATGAGCATTGGATCCAAAAGGAAGTCCAAGTCGGAACTCGAAACTTCAAACGAAAGATAAAAGGGAAAAATTCGAGTCGGAACTTGGATCTTCAAAATGAAAGATAAAAGAGAAAATCGAGTTTGAAAACTCGAATTTTTGAAGCAACGATTGGTTTCAACATAAGCATTGGATCCAAAAGGAAGTCCGAGTCGGAACTCAGAACTTCAAATGAAAAGATAAAAAAGGAAGACCCGAGTCGGAACCCGAATCTTGAAAGCAAAAGATAAAAGAAAACCTGAGTTTTGGAACTCAAATTTTTAAAGAAAATGATTGGTCCAATGCGAGCATTGAATCCAAAGGGAAGCCCGAGTCGGAACTCAAAACTTTAAAAGAAAAGATAAAAGGAAGACCCGAGTCAGAACCCGAATCTTAAAAGGAAAAGATAAAAGAAAACCCGAGTTTTGGAACTCGAATTTTTAAAGAAAACGATTGGTCCAATGCGAGCATTAGAACCAAAGGGGAGCCCGAGTTGGAACTCAAAACTTCAAAAGAAAAGATGAAAGAAAGACCCAAGTCGGAACCCGAATCTTAAAAGGAAAAGAAAAAAGAAAACCCGAGTTTTGGAACTCGAATTTTTAAAGAAAATGATTGGTCCAATGCAAGCATTAGAACCAAAGGGAAGCTCGAGTCGAAACTCAAAACTTCAAAAGAAAAGATAAAAAGGAAGACCCGAGTCAGAACTCGAATCTTAAAAGGAAAAGATAGAAAGACAATTAAGAATTGATGAAAATTAAAGAAATTATGGAAGATGATTCAGGTTTATCCCTTAACCTGAAAAGGAAAAAGAATAAAATTTACAAATTCGACAACATTGATAAAAGGTTGATAAAGAATTAAAAGAATTGATAAAAAATGATAACGAATCAATAAAATTGACAAAGAATTGGAATTAATAAAGAATGGACAAAGATTGACAAAGATCTAATAAAAAAATGGTAAAATTTGGTAGAAAATTGATAATGCTTGAAAGATGATAAAAGACTTCAGGACTATCCCTTATCCTGAAGGAAGAAGGACCTCGTAGGATGAGTTTCAGGTTTATCCCTTAACCTGAGCAGGAAACAAAATAAACTTTTGACAAAATCAACAAAATTGATAAAAGTTTGATAAAGAATCAAAAGAATTGATAAAAATTGATAAAGAATCAATAAAATTGATAGAAATTAATAAAGAATAAAATTTTGATAAAGAATTGACAAAGATCTGATAAAAATTGGTAAAATTTTGTAGAAAAATTGAAGATACTTGGAAGATGATGAAGGACTTCAGGATTATCCCTTATCTTGAAGGAAGAAGGACCTCGCAGGACGAGGTTCAGGTTTATCCCTTAACCTGAAAGGGAAAATTCAGGTTTATCCCTTAACCTGAGTGAGAAAAAGAAGAAAGGAATACCTCATGGGAAAAAGGCATCAGGTTTATCCCTTAACCTGAAAGGGTAATTTTTGAAATGAGAATTGACAAGAAAAATTAATAAAATCAATGAAGAATCAATAAAATTGATAAAATCGATAAAGATGAATAAAAATTGATAAGACTGATAAAAATTGACAAATGAAAAGAGTTGATTGAGGAAAAGAATTTTTTTGATCCTGCCTGCAGGTGGGATCTTTAAAATGAGATAAGAATGTTTATGAGAAAAAATCATTTTTGGAAAGAGGATCAACTGTGAGGTTGATTTTGAAGAATGATCAACACCAGAGCTGATCTTTAAAGAAGAATCAACACGAGGGTTGATTTTGAAGAGAGATCAACATGAGGGTTGATTCTTTGAAAACAATGATTTTAAACTGATTTTGAAAAGGAGGATCAACACGCTGGTTGATTTTGAAAAGATTGGAAAAATTTTGAACTTTTGGTGATCATGACAAAGATTTTGCAAAATTTTTTCAGATTTTTATGATTTTGAAAAACCCTCATAGGTAATATCATTTCTCTCATGGATGATGTCGAGATTGTCCCTCATCCTGAAAAAGAATAAGAATTTGATGGCAAGGAAAATTTTTGAAGTGTAAATGTAATTTTTTAAAAGATGCCCCAGTATGGCGAAAGAAGTAAGAATTGAACACAAAGATATAAAAGGAATTTGACATTCTCATTGATAAGCAAAAACTGAAAACAAGACTTGAGTATTTACAAGCAAAAAGATCATAAAAGACTGGGACTGACTTGCCCCTACAAAATGACTGGTAAAAGAAAAGAGGAAAGCAAGGAAAATTTTGGCATTATCAGTTCTTTGAGTGGTCCGGGAAAGGCTTGGTCAGGACAGCGGGTTGCTCCTCATCTTCGTCTTCTATCAAAAGATTTTTATCGATGCAGTCCTAGATGATGTTCTTGAGAACGAAGCAGTGTTCGGTATCATGCCCCACTGCTCGGTGGAACTTGCAAAATTTGTCCTTCCATTTTCCCAGGAAGACCGGGGGATCAACAACCCTCAGAAGTTTAATCATATCTTTGCTTAACATATATTCAAGGACCTGTTCAAGGGACTGTTCCAGAGCAGTAAATTGGCGGTCATAACCCCAACCTTCATGTTTTATCTTTTTCTTCTGTTTGGCCAGAACTGACTTGTCATTCTGCTTGAAGGGTTCCTCTCGCTGACCTGCCTGCTTGCTCTTGCTATCCTTGCTGCTACTACTGCCAAAGTTGGTCGAGAAGGTATAATTCACCTTCTTTTTGGGGTCTTGACTGCTCTTGATGAGAGTGATGCCCTCATACATCCCATTGTCCATCCCCATCTTGAGCCACTCAACTTGTTCAATAAGTTCTATGAATAATTTTGATGGGTAGGTGGAAACAAGGCTTCTGAGAGGCTGAGAAAAGTTGTTCAAGATAACTTGGAGCGCGTGCTCCTCTGAGATTGAGGTTCTCATTTTGTTGCATGTGTCTCTCCATCTGCGAATGAAGTCTACGACCTTTTCTTTATCCACTTGCTTCAAATTGTATAGGTGATTGAGGGTTGGCAGTGCCTCAGTGTTGAACATGAACCGTTCCACGAACAAATTAACAACTTTATCAAAATCGCGTAGTTCAACAGGGTTGATGTGTTTTGCATACCACTTTGCTGCCACGCCTTCTAAACTGCGAGGGAAGCACAAGAAAAGAGCACGATTGTCTTCACTGAATCTGGCACATTCTGCGAAGAACATTGCAAGATGAAACTTTGGGTTGCCGGATCCATCAAATTATTAAACTTTCAGGGGAGGTCTTCCAGGCTACTGTCCCCATCTAGACCGAGGTAGAAGTCTTGCCTGGTATATACTTTCTTTCCCTTATCACGGATTTGCAGATCCTTGAACATCTTGGTTAGTGCTTGAATTGAATCTTCTGCCGGGACCCCATCTCTAGGCTTGTTCACCGATTCAGGTTCTTTTGCCACCTTCTTGGGCTGTCGCAGATGTCTTGGGATGAATACAAACTATTCTTCCTCAAAATCCTCCTCTGTCGATTATGTACCCTCAGAGGTGCTGTCCTACTGAACTTTTTTCTTGCTGATCTTGACATGTTTCTTCACTGGATTTCTCTTGATCTTGTTCTTGGAGGATGTTTTCTTTGAACCTGCCCCAACTTGTTCGGACATCATTTTTGCCATCATCTTTTGGAATATCTTGTACATTGCTGGGTTGACATCATCCTCATCTGAATCATGTTTCCGGAATAATCTGGGAGAGTTCACTTCCTCCACTTCACTGTCATTGTGCTGCTGAGCTGCCCTCCTTCCTGCTCTCATTTGAACCATGATGAAAAGCCTGATGTTTTCTGAAGAATAAAGGAAGGGTTCAGACCTTGGAGAATTTTTGGGAAAAGAGAGACGATGAAAGAGATTTTAAAAGATTTGAGAAGAGATCACTTGATAAAAGAGATCTTTGAATGAGAAAATAGAATTTTGAAGACATATTTGACGATGGATGATAAGACCTGAATATTTTAAAAAATTGCAAGCAGGATAAAAAAGAATTTAAATAAATTAGAAGAAAAGAAGAAAATACGCCTGGACTTTTTGAAAGATCGAGAAAAAAAACTTAAAAGAATGTCCAGGGTTTAAGAAGTTTATGAAAGAATAAAGAAATGAGAAATATACAATCCTGGATTTTTGAGAAAATAAAAGAATTTTTGTGAAATAAATATCCAGAGTTTTGAAAAATAAGAATTTTCAAGATAATATCTACAAAAGAATCAAATTATACAAGCAATGATGCACAAAATAACAATCCTTAGAAGCTGACTCTAAAATGGAATATTTGAAAAAGGGTCGTAGGACCTTAATCCTAACTCTAAGGTTCAGATCATCTGATTCTAATCAAGATACGCCAATATACTCAAGCCGAAGCTTGAAGTACGTGGCATAAGAATATTTTTCCGGTTCTAAGGTAATGACTTCCCAACATCCTTGAGCACCTACCGATATACCTCGGACTATGGCCCTTAGGTACGTGGTAGGGGGGCGCTAACCCAAATAAGTGGTCCAGTTGTGAGGCTCTCTCCCGAACTATGGTTCAGTGAAACAACCCAACAACGTGAAGACCGGGACAATATAGGTAGGGATGTTTTCAAAAACATGTTTAACATGCAAGAAATCAGATAGCTCTAATGCAAGTCCTAAAGGGATAGAATTTAAATGAAGAGAAGCATACACTTGCATACATTGTTTGCATTCAATCCCTAGAATCGAGGAGAGTTATAATTCAGACCTAAGTCTAAGTGAGCATGAAGAAATTCTCCTTAATATGGTCCTACCAAACCATACTTAGATCCTATATGCAATGATGTCAGCTAGGACAGAGTCTAGGATCCTAAGGTTTGCATGGAAATGAAGTTGACATTTGTAGAATAAAGACTTAGATAATATTAAGGCAAAGCAAAAGGCAAAAATTCGACTGGACGAAGACGAGTCCCATCACGGTCGCCAAACCTATGATCATTGCAAAAATTTTCCTCTCTTGTGTTTCTCTCTCTTCCTTCTCTTTTCCAAGATTGAGTCAATATAAATTTTTTTTGACCGCCTTAGAACACAAATATGCATGAATGAGTCACTATGATTTTTTTTTACCGCCTTAGAACACATATATGCATGATTCCTTCACTATAAATTTTTTTTAGAGCAATAGGACACATATATGCGTGATTGAATTATTATAATTTTTTTTCACAACCTTAGAACACATATCTTCATGATTGAATCAATATAAATTTTTTTTGTCAGCCTTAGAACACATATATGCATGATTAAATCACTTTGAATTTTTTTTGAGACCCTTAGAACACATATAAGCAGGATTTAAACACTATGAATTTTTTTGACAACCATACAACCCAAATATGGATGACTCAATCACTATGATTTTTTTTTGACTGCCTTAGAACACATATACACATGATTGAATCACTATAATTTTTTTTAACAACCTTAAAACACATATAAGCATGATTTAATCATTATAAATTTTTTTGACCGCTTTAGAACATATTTATGCATGAGTTAATTGCTATGAATTTTTTTTGACAGCCTTAGAACACATATATGCTTAATTGAATCGCTATGAAAATTTTTTGCAGCCCTATAATACTTATATACATGATTGAGTCACTATCATTTTTTTTTCACAACGTTAGAACACATATATGCACGATTGAATCACAAAAAAATTTTTTTAGAGCACTAGAACACATATAGGAATGATTGAATTACTATAAATTATTTTTAACAACCTTAGAGCACATATCTGCATGATTGAATCTCTATGAATTTATTTTTGACAGCCTTAGAAGACATAAATGCATGATTGAATCACTATGAATTTTTTTGACACCCTTAGAACACATATAAGCACAAATTAATCACTATGATTTTTTTTTGATAGCCTTAGAAAACAAATGCATGATTGAATCACTATGAATTTTTTTTGATAGCCTTAGAAAACATATATGCATGATTTAATCACAATGAATTTTTTTTGCAGCCTTAGAACATATATAAGGATGATTCAATCACTATGAAATTTTTTTGACACCCTTAGAACACATATATACATGATTGAATCACCATTTTTTCTTAGATCATTATAACACATATATGCATGATTGAATCACAATAATTTTTTTTCGACAACCTTAGAATACATACCTGCATGATTAAATCTCTATGAATTTTTTTTGACTGCCTTAGAACACTTTTATGCATGATTGAATCACTATCAATTTTTTTTGACAACCTTAGAACACATACAAGCATGATTGAATCACTATGAAATTTTTCTACAGCCTTACAACACATATATGCATGATTGAATCACTGTGAATTTTTTTTGATAACCATAGAACACATAAATGCATGTTTTGTTACGACAATGAAGCCATACATGATACTTCAAGTACAAGGTTTTGATGATGAGCAACTGGAATCAACTGCATTTCAGCTAAGGCTATGAAGAAATTGAAGAATTCAGTGAAGAATCTTTGAAGACTAGTGTGCAAATGTTTAATTCATTAAAAGTCTTAGATTCTTGTAAGAGCCTTACTTAGAGTGCATATTTAGGTTGCATTTCACCTTAAAAGTCTTTAGAAAAACTTTTATAAAAAGAACCCTCATGAAAATCTTTTTAGAAAACTCTTTTCTTAAATTTTCATGTTTATTAGTCGACCAATAGACTTACCAGTCGACTAATCATTTCGCGCCATATTTTCTAAAAAGTCATTTTTGTCAAATTAGTCAACCGAAGGTTTTATCAGTCGACTGGACAGAATGTCTGTTTTCTGAAAAATTAGCAGCAGTCGACTAATGGTTTTATCAGTCGACTGAACAGAACCTGTGTTTTCTGAAAATTTAGCAGCAGTCGACTAATGCTTTTTATCAGTCGACCGAACAGAATGTTTATTTTTCAGAAGATTTTAGCAGCATTCGACTAAAAGGTTTTTCAGTCTACTGATGATATTATCAGTCGACTAACTTTTCTCAAGTCCACTAAGTTTCAAAAGTTCAGATTTTCAAACGGCTCGATTAACAGATCAGTCAATCGACAATAACTGTCAGTATACTAATAACTAACTATTAGTCGACTAACTGATGTTTCAGTCGACTAATTTTGCCGTTTTTCTGAAACTTCAAAAAAGGCGTATCTTTTCATTTTTCAAACGTTTTGATCGTTCGAAATGAACAGTTTTGATACCCTTTCATACCCTCAACATATGGAAAACTTTAACTATAAATATGAGTGCATTGTATACTAAAAAACAACAAGAATTCAATTGATTTGAATAATTTACTTATTGCTTTTCACTCCTATTTATTCAAGTATTTGTTTTCTCACTCACGTGATATTTTCACTTCAGTTTTTCACTCAAATCACTTTGAGAGATAGTGAATTCGTGAGTAGAGTATTTCAACAACCTCAAAAGCCAATTGCATCTCATTTGCATTCAAAAGGAAGGCTCATAGGTTGTTTTGTAAGTTGTTACTTATTTTCTATAAAAAGGACTCCTTGGTGTAAAGGAGTTGTTTGCTTTCAGTAGGGTTGTTACTGAAAGTGGGACCAGTTATGGTCTGTGTGATCTTGTAGTTTATAAGGTTGATAGTGGAAATCTCAAGCGGGTTTTGCTTGGGGACTGGATGTAGGTCGGGTTAGACCGAACCAGGATAAAATCTTGTGTTCTTTGTGTGTTTGCTTTGAGATTTGCAAAATCATTAAATATTCCGCAGACAATTTTTAAAAGCACTATTCACCCCCCTCTAGTGCTCGTTGCCTCGATCCTAGTGCACTTTCATTTGGTATCAGAGCACAGGTTTGCTATTACTTTGATTTGACCATCATCTAGCATGGCAACTACAACATCTCAGCACAAAGAAGGAAGCTCCTCTGTTCGTCCTCCTCTCTTCGACGGAACAAACTATGGATACAGGAAAGTAAGAATGACAATATTCTTGCAATCCATGGATCTCGATATCTGGAGAGTTGTTTAAGAAAAGTACCAAACTCCATCAACTGATTTCAGCCGATGGACCGATGATGAAAAGAAGACTGCTTCACTAAATGCCAAAGCCATGAATGCATTATATTGTGGCGTTGACAAGGTAGAATTCAATCGCATCTCTCAATGCTCTACAACAAATTAAATTTGACATACTCTTCTAGTAACTCACGAAGGTACGTCAAAGGTAAAAGAATCTAAAATTGCTTCTTTAGTTCATAAATTTGAATTGTTCAAAATGAATCTATATCGGACATGGTAACTAGAATGACCGATATAACTAACACTTTGAAATCCCTTGGAAAAGAATATTCACAAGTGGATTTAGTCAGAAAGATTCTAAGGTGTTTAACTCCTGAATGAGAGAGAAAAACCACTGCTATTGAAGAAGCAAATGATCTCAATACTCTCACTCTTGAAGACTTAGTTGGTAACCTAATGGCATATGAGGTCCAACTTCAAGACAGACAAGAAGAAGAGCCTAAGAAGAAATCTCTTGCTTTTAAGGCTACTTCTGACTCAGAAAATTCAGAAGAAGATGAAGATGAAGATATTGCCCTCATCACAAGGCAATTGAGAAGATTCATCAAAAAGGGAAGATTTCAAAGAAAGGTAAAGAAAGCAGATTCTTCCATTCCCAATGAAGTCAAGTGCTTTAACTGCAAAAAGGCAGGACATATCAAGAAAGATTGTCCTCTTCTCAAAATCAAGCCCAAGGACCAATTCAAGAAGAAAAAGGCATTTCAAGCATGTTGGGATGATAGTGACTCCTCTTCTGATGAAGAATCAAATGAAGAAGTCGCCAACATGTGTTTTGTAGCACAAGAAGATTTGGTAAGTCAATTTGACTATGATGAGTTATTTGAAGCATTTAATGATTTATATGCTAAATTTAAGAGTCTTAGTTCTAAAAATAAAGAGTTAAAAACTGAAAATTTAACTCTTGACTCTCAAAATAAAGTGTTACTTCAAGAAATAGAAGATCTCAAGAAGGAAAATTCTTGCCAAGCACTTGAGATAAAAGAAATTGAAGTTAGAACCAATCTCTTACAAAAAAAAATTTCTAGTCTTAAAGAAAAGTCAAATGATCTTCTTTCTATAGTGACCAAATTCACAAATGGTCAAGAGAATCTAGAAAAACTTCTTGGTTCTCAAAGATGCTCGGTTAATAAAACCGGATTGGGATATAGCTTCTTTGATACTCAAAATAGACCAAACTATGTGGTGAAAAATCAAAGACATTATTCTCAACCTTTTGTTCATAGAACTAAACTTTCTAGTTCTAATAGAAATGCATCTAGATATGATTATTCTAGAAATGTTTATTCTAAATCCTTTTATAAAAAGAATATTTATTATCAAAGGAAACCAAAATCCAAATGGATATGGGTTCCTAAGACTAACTCTCATGGACCCGAAAATAGAAAGGGGTCAAATGCTTTGTTTTCTGATTTTGTTGTAGGTACACAACATAAGGAGCAAATGGATATTGGACATCGGCTGTTCCAAACATATGACTGGAAGGCTGGAGTTATTTTCCACCCTCCAAAATAAGGATGGAAGAACCGTCACCTTTGGTGACAATAACAAGGGAAAAGTGATAGGTATTGGTAATATTGGTAATCCAAAATTTCCCTTGATAGAAAATGTTCTTTTAGTAGATGGTTTAATGCATAATTTAATATCTATTAGTCAATTATGTGATAAAGGTTTTCATGTTTCTTTTGAAAATGATTTATGCTTAATTTCTGATTTTCAATCTAAAAAGATCATTTTTAAAGGTATAAGAAGAAACAATGTGTATGAACTATATCTAGATGAATTACCCTTTTTTAATGAAAAATGTCTTATTGTTTCAAATGAAATTCAATGGTTATGGCACAAGAGACTTGGACATGTTAACTTTAAAATTATTTCAAAGTTATCCAAGAATGATCTTGTAAGAGGCCTACCTAGAATACCATATAAAAAGGATCACTTATGTGATGCTTGTCAAAGGGGTAAACAAATCAAGAGTTCTTTTAAAGCAAAAGATATAGTTTCAACAAAACGTCCTTTTGAACTTTTACATTTAGATCTATTTGGACCATCTATAATTCAAAGTTTGAATGGTAGCAAGTATGCTTTTGTTATAGTAGATGATTATTCTCGGTTTACATGGGTGATTTTTCTAAAAAGCAAAAATGATGCTTTTTCAGAATTTTCTAAACTTTGTAGAAGAATTACAAATGAAAAATCTACATCTATTATTAAAATTCGTAGTGATAATGGTGGTGAATTTGAAAATGAATCTTTTCTAAAGTTTTGTGATTTACATGGTATATCTCACAACTTTGCTTTTCCTAGAGCGGCTCCACAAAATGGAGTTGTTGAAAGAAAGAATAGAACTTTGCAAGAATGTGCTAGAACCATGCTTCAAGATAAAAATTTACCAAAATACTTTTGGGCTGAAGCAATTAATACAACATGTTATGTCTTAAATTGTGTTCTTATTCGACCAATTTTACATAAAACATGTTTTGAATTGTATTATGATCGTATACCAAAGATCTCATATTTCAAAATTTTTGGTAGTAAATGTTTCTTGTTAAATACCAAAGATAATCTTGATAAGTTTGATTCAAAATCAGATGAATCAATATTTCTTGGATATTCTTCTAGAAGTAAAGCATATCGTATTTTCAATAAAAGAACATCTTGTATTGAAGAATCTTTACATGTTGCATTTGATGAGAATTGTGAGCAGGTTATACCTCTAAGCGAAGGAGAAGAAGTAATACTTCAAGAAGAACCCTTGATAGAGAGTACTTCTCAAGAAAATATTCCTCTTCAACCAGTTTGGAAAGAAGTTCCTAATCATTCACATGAACAAGTTATTGGTGAAATAAAGAGTGGTGTCCAAACTAGAAGGCAATTAGAAAAATATATTGCAAATGTTGCTTTCATATCTAAATTAGAACCAAAGAATATCAATGAGGCTTGTGTTGATGAATTTTGGCTTTTGGCCATGTTTGAAGAACTTAACCAATTTACTAGGAATGATGTTTGGGATCTAGTTGATAGACCAAAGGATCATCCGGTAATTGGAACAAGATGGGTCTTCCGAAATAAGCTGGATGAAAATGGTGAAGTCATTCTTAACAAAGCAAGGCTAGTGGCACAAGGCTATAATCAAGAAGAAGGCATAGATTTTGATGAAACCTATGCACCAGTGGCTCGATTAGAGTCAATTCGAATGATGCTTGCTTTTGCTAGTTACATGAACTTCAAGTTATATCAAATTGATGTTAAGAGTGCATTCTTAAATGGACACATCAATGAAGAAGTTTATGTAGAGCAACCTCCAGACTTTGAAAATGAGAAATATCCAGAAAAAGTCTATAAATTGAAAAGAGCTTTGTATGGACTCAAACAAGCACCAAGAGCGTGGTATGAAAGACTACGAAATTTTCTAGAACAATCTGGTTTTTCCATTGGTCGGGTAGACTCCACTTTATTTATTAAAAATCTTAATTCAGATATTCTTATTATGCAAATTTATGTTGATGACATAATATTTGGTTCTACTAATGATTCTCTCTGTAAAGAATTTGCTAAAGCTATGCAGGAAGAGTTTGAAATGAGCTTGATGGGCGAATTAAACTACTTCCTTGGACTTCAAATAAAGCAAACTGAAGAAGGAATCTTCATCAATCAGGCTAAGTATACAAAAGAGCTTCTCAAGAGATTTGGGATGGACTCATCGAAATCAAGAAGGAATCCTATGAGTACAACTACTTCTCTTGATAAAGATGAAAATGGTAAAAGTGTAGATACTAAGCTCTACAGAGGTATGATCGGATCTCTATTATACTTAACTGCTAGTCGACCTGATATTATGTTTAGTGTTTGTATGTGTGCAAGATTTCAAGCTAATCCAAAGGAATCTCATTTAACTGCAGTAAAACAAATTCTTCGTTATTTGAAAGATACTTCAGATTTCAGATTGTTTTACCCAAAATCATCTTCCTTTGATTTGGTTTTATATAGTGATGCAGATTTTGCAGGAAGTAAATCTGATCGCAAGAGTACTAGTGGAACTTGTCATTTCTTAGGAAATTCCTTAGTCTCTTGGTTTAGTAAAAAGCAAAATTCAGTATCACTCTCAACAACTGAAGCAGAATATATAGCGGCTAGTTTAGCATGTTCACAAGTACTTTGGATGAAACAGACCTTAAAAGATTTTGGTTTGAATTACTCCACAACAACTATTTATTGTGATAACACTAGTGCTATAAATCTTTCGAAAAATCCTATTCAACACTCAAGAACTAAGCATATTGAAGTTAGACATCATTTTTTAAGAGATCATGTGTTAAAAGGAGATATTTCATTAAATTTTATTTCCACTAAAGAACAACATGCCGATATCTTCACTAAACCTCTTAAAAATGAAGATTTTATGAGAATTATGAGAGAACTAGGTATTTGCTCGTTTTTGGATTTATAAAAATGCTGATTTTTGAACAAAATCTCAAAATCGCACTATATTAGTCGACAGATAAAATTCTAGTCGACTGGTGTTTTAAATTTTGGAATGTATCGCACCATATTAGTCGACCGATATATTTCTAGTCGACTGATGATATTTTTAGAATGAGTCGCACATTCTTAGTCGACCGATAAAGATTTAGTCGACTAAATTTTTTTAAAATTTTTAAATGAAGGGACCCGATACCCCTTGGATTTTTAAAACACCCGTTCTTTTTAAAATAAGCATCATTTTACTTCCTTTTCGTATCTTTTCATTTTTTCTTAAAAACGAAACCCTTAAAAATGAAAACCCCTTTTGGTCTCTTTCCTCTCTTTCTTCCGAAAAACCCTCGGAGTGCCGTTCGATCCCATTTTCGCTGGGATTTTTCTTGCCGTGACAAGGAGACGCCGGAGTATTCTGGTTGTGATCTTGAAACGACGGAATCCTCCTGCAGTAACTGGCGCATCTTCAAAACACGCCGGAACCCTCTTGTGTGACAGTGCATTGCCGGAATCCCCTTGTGGCCGACTTCTCACTCGCCGTCAGCCATTGTATCCTCCTCTGGTTCTGTTTCACATCGCCGGACAACGTTCTACTTCTGCCGGAAATCATTTGGAAGCTGTCATTGTTTTTGGTAACTCTATTTTTTTTTAACCATGCCTCGTACGAAGTCTGCATCTGCAAAAGGTTTAGGTTCTCCTCCTCCTACACCTTCTTCAAGACATGGTTTTTCACTAAGATTACTTCGCAATCCTCTTCTCTATGATACTTTTGGATCAAGTTCTGCACTACCTATTTTACCAGGCTGAAATGTTCTATTTAATTTATTTTCTCGTTACAATATAAGAGAATTATTTCCTGGAATTTCACATCTTTTTTATGCTTGTGCAGATACCCTTCACTATCCGTTTCTTATTTACTTGTTTTACACAATTTACAAATGGATCATGAAACTGGAGTTTTGTCCTCTCTTGTTCGTGATGTTGAAATCGAGTTTGATTCGAAATTACTTGGAGAAATTCTTGAAATTCCACCATCAGACACTCTTTTCAATACTATTGAATTGAATGATGAAAGAGTTTTTGAACAAATTCTTCTTCCAGGAGCACCTCACTGCCCTCCTTTCAAAAACACTAATCTTCAAACTCGTGCACGCATTGCTGGACGAATCCTTGCCCACAAGGTTCTACCCAAAACTCGTTCTTTTGATTATTATTCCACAGATCTATCTACGGCTCTTTATGTTTTATTTGGAAATATTTCTGTCAACTGGGCCAATGTGTATTTTACAAATTTGTGGAAACAAAAACCATTTCTTCCTTATGGTTGTCTTTTAATCCGTATTTTTAGACATTTCAAAGTTCCTTTAACAAATGAAAAATACATTGAGCAAAAAGAGTTCTTTGATCAAACAATTTTTAAAAGAATGAAAATTAAATATCTGCCTCCTTTAAATGTTGATCAAACTGAACCATCTGATCCTAATGAACCATCAATTTCTGAACCTTCACCTTCTGCGACACCTTCATCTCATGCAAAAAGAAAGAAATTTTCGACAAGTCAAGACCATGATGAAGTTATGCAGAGACTGAAAGCTTTAGAGCTGCATCAACATACTTTTCGTGAAGATGTGACTCAACAACTATCTTCGATTCAGAAAGAGATTACTTCAATCAAGGATTTGATCAACTCACTTTTCTAATCTTTGTTGTCTGAACTTTCATACTTTATGGGTTGTAATATTTTAAACTTGTATCTCTATTTTGCTTATGCTATTTCTGCCCTTACTCTTTTTTTATTCTGACAAAGGGGGAGAAAAAGACGATAGCAATTACATTGCAGGAGATCTTGCATGAGAAATGCAAAATTAAGAGAAAAAGAAAGCTTTGAATGAATGTATTTCTAAATGCATGAAGAAATGATGAATGGAAATGCAAACCAATCAATATGTGATATATGTGCTTTAAATGTGCTAACTTTTAATGTTTTGCAGCATATTGATAGGGGGAGTAAAATCTCCATCTATGCATCTAAATGCTTCATCTTTGATTAAGTTTGTCATCATCAAAAAGGGGGAGATTGTTACGACAATGAAGCCATACATGATACTTCAAGTACAAGGTTTTGATGATGAGCAAGTGGAATCAACTGCATTTCAGCTAAGGCTATGAAGAAATTGAAGAATTCAGTGAAAAATCTTTGAAGACTAGTGTGCAAATGTTTAATTCATTAAAAGTCTTAGATTCTTGTAAGAGCCTTACTTAGAGTGCATATTTAGGTTGCATTTCACCTTAAAAGTCTTTAGAAAAACTTTTCTAAAAAGAACCCTCATGAAAATCTTTTTAGAAAACTCTTTTCTTAAATTTTCATGTTTATTAGTCGACCAATAGACTTACCAGTCGACTAATCCTTTCGCGCCATATTTTCTAAAAAGTCATTTTTGTCAAATTAGTCGACCGAAGGTTTTATCAGTCGACTGGACAGAATGTCTGTTTTCTGGAAAATTAGCAGCAGTCGACTAATGGTTTTATCAGTCGACTGAACAAAACATGTGTTTTCTGAAAATTTAGCAGCAGTCGACTAATGCTTTTTATCAGTCGACCGAACAGAATGTTTGTTTTTCAGAAGATTTTAGCAGCAGTCGACTAAAAGGTTTTTCAGTCTACTGATGATATTATCAGTCGACTAACTTTTCTCAAGTCGACTAAGTTTCAAAAGTTCAGATTTTCAAACGGCTCGATTAACAGATCAGTCGACCGACGATAACCGTCAGTATACTAATAACTAACTATTAGTCGACTAACTGATGTTTCAGTCAACTAATTTTGCCATTTTTCTGAAACTTCAAAAAAGGCGTATCTTTTCATTTTTCAAACGTTTTGATCGTTCGAAATGAACAGTTTTGATACCCTTTCATACCCTCAACATATGGAAAACTTTAACTATAAATATGAGTGCATTGTATACTAAAAAACAACAAGAATTCAATTGATTTGAATAATTTACTTATTGCTTTTCACTCCTATTCATTCAAGTATTTATTTTCTCACTCACGTGATATTTTCACTTCAGTTTTTCACTCAAATCACTTTGAGAGATAGTGAATTCGTGAGTAGAGTATTTCAACAACCTTAAAAGCCAATTGCATCTCATTTGCATTCAAAAGGAAGGCTCACAGGTTGTTTTGTAAGTTACTTATTTTCTGTAAAAAGGACTCCTTGGTGTAACGGAGTTGTTTGCTTTCAGTAGGGTTGTTACTGAAAGTGGGACCAGTTATGGTCTATGTGATCTTGTAGTTTACAAGGTTGATAGTGGAAATCTCAAGTGGGTTTTGCTTGGGGACTGGATGTAGGTCGGGTTAGACCGAACCAAGATAAAATCTTGTGTTCTTTGTGTGTTTGCTTTGAGATTTGCAAAATCATTAAATATTCCGCAGACAATTTTTAAAAGCACTATTCACCCCACTCTAGTGCTCGTTGCCTCGATCCTAGTGCACTTTCATGTTTGAATCACTATAAAATTTTTTTGACAGCCTTAGCACGCATATATGCAAGATTGAATCACTGTAAATTTTTTTTACAAGCTTAGAACACTTATATGCATGATTGAGTCACTATGAATTTTTTTTGATAGCCTTAGAACACATATCTGCATGGTTGGATCACTATGAATTTTTTTTGACAGCCTTAGAATACATATATGCATGATTGAATCACTATGAAATTTTGTTGACAGCCATTGAACACATATATGCATGATTAAATCATGTTGATTTTTTTTTGCAGCCTTAGAACATATATATGCATGATTGAATCACTGTGAAATTTAGTTGACAACCTAAGAACACATATATGCGTGATTGAATCACCATAATTTTTTTCTGAGAGCATTAGAACACATATATGAATGATTGAATCACTATAATTTTTTTTGACAACCTTAGAACACATATCGTCATGATTGAGTCACTATGAAATCTTTTTGATAGCCTTAGAACACATATATGCATGATTGAATCACTATGAAATATTTTTGAAAGCCTTAGAATACATATATGCATGATTAAAGCTCTATAAAAGTTTTTTGACAACATCAGAACACATATATGCATGATTGAATCACTATAATTTTTTTTTGACAACCTTAGAACACATATCTGCATGATTGAGTGATTATGAAATTTTTTTGGCAGCCGTAGAACACATGTATGCATGATTGAATCTTTATGATTTTTTTTTGACAAGGTTACAACACATATATGCAGGATTGAACCACTATGATTTTTTTTTGACAACTTTAGAAAACATATATGCAGGATTGAATCACTAATTTTTTTTTGAGAGCCTTAGAATATATATAGGAATGATTAAATTACTTTAAATTATTTTTAACATCCATAGAACAAATATTAACATTATTGAATTGCTTTGATTTTTTTTTGACAGCCATAGAACACATATATGCATGATTGAATCACTATGAATTTTTTTTGCAGCCTAACAACACATTTATCGATGAGTGAATCGCTATGATTTTTTTTGACAGCGTTAGAACACATATTTGCATGATTGAATTACTACAAATTTTTGTGACAACCTTAGAACACATATAAGCATGATTTAATCACAATGAAATTTTTTGACCGCCTTAGAATATGTATATGCATGATTGAATCACTATGATTTTTTTTGACAGCCTTAGAACACACATATGAGTGATTGAATCACTATGAATTTTTTTTGCAGCGATAAAACACATATATTCATGATTGGGTAACTATAATTTTTTTTTGACAGCATTAGAACACATATATATGCATGATTGAATGACTACATTTTTTTGAGAGCATTAGAACACATATAGGAATGATTGAATTACTATAAATTATTTTTAACAACCTTAGAACACATATCTGCATGATTGAATCTCTATGATTTTTTTTTGACAGCCTTAGAACACATATATGCATGATTGAATCACTATGATTTTTTTTTATACCCTTAGAACACATATAAGCATGATTTAATCACTATGAATTTTTTTTGACAGCTTTAGAACACATATGCATGATTAAATCACTATGAAAATTTTTTGATAGCCTTAGAAGATGTCTATGCATGATCGAATCACTATGAAAATTTTTTGCAGCCTTAGAACACATATATGGATGATTCAACCACTACAAATTTTTTTGACAGCATTAGAACACATATATGCATTATTGAATCATTATAACATTTGTTTGACATCATTAAAACACATATATGCATGATTGAATCTCTATAAAATTTGATTGATAGCCTAAGAACACATATCTGCCTGATTGAATCACTAAGAATTTTTTTGATAGGCTTAGAACACATATATGCATGATTGAATCACTACAAATTTTTTTTAGAGCATTAGAACACATATATGCATTATTGAATTACTGTAAAATTTTTTTGACAACCTTAGAACACATATTTGCATGATTGAATAATTATGATTTTTTTTGACAGCCTTAGAACACATATATGCATGATTGAATCAACACGATTTTTTTTTGCATTCTTGGAACACACTTATGCATGTTTGAGTCCCTATGAAATTTTTTTCACAGCCTTAGGACACAAATATGCATGATTGAATCACTATAAATTTTTGTGAGAGCATTAGAACACATATATGCATGATTGAATTACTATAATTTTTTTTTGACAACCTTAGAACACATATCTGCATGATTGAATCATTATAAATTTTTTTTGACAAACTTATAACACATATATGCAAGATTGAATCACTATGAATTTTTTTTAACACCGTTAAAACACATATAAGCAAGATTTAATCACTATGATTTTTTTTTGACAGCCTTAGAACACATATCCGCTTGATTGAATTACTATGATTTTTTTTTGACAGTCTTAAAACACATATATGCAAGATTGAATCATTATAATTTTTTTTTGAAAACCTTAGAACACATATATGCATGATTGAATCACTATGATTTTTTTTTGCAGCCTTAGAACACATATATGCTTAATTGAGTCACTATGAAATTTTTTTGATAGCCTTAGAACACATATATGCATGATTGAATCACTATAAAATTTGTTTGATAGCCTTAGAACACATATAAACATGATTGAAAGAGAACAATTTTTTTTGAGAGCATTAGAGTACATATATGCATTATTGAATTTCGATAATTTTTTTTTGACAACCTTAGAACACATATTTGCTTGATTGAATAATTATGATTTTTTTTTACAACCTTAGAACACATATATGTATGATTGAATCAACATGAATTTTTTTTGCACTCTTAAAACACATTTATGCATGTATGAGTCACTATGATTTTTTTTTCACAGCCTTAGAACACATATATGCAAGATTGAATCACTACAAATTTTTGTCAGAGCATTAGAATACATATATGCATGATTGAATTACAATAAATTTTTTTTGACAAACTTAGAACACATATCTACATGATTGAATCATTATGATTTTTTTTGACAAACTTATAACACATATATGCAACATTGAATCACTATGAAATTTTGTTAACACTGTTAGAACCCGTATATGCATGATTGAATCACAATGATTTTTTTTGACAGCCTTAGAATACATATCCGCATGATTGAATCACTATGAAATTTTTTTGACAGCCTTAAAACACATATATGCATGATTGAATCACTATAAATTTTTTTTGACAAACTTAGAACACATATATGCATGATTGAATCACTATGAAATTTTTTTGACAACCTTAGAACATATATATGCTTGATTGAATCACTATAAAGTTTTTTTGCAGCCTTAGAACACTTATATGCATGACTGAGTCACTATAATTTTTTTTTGACAGCCTTAGAACACGTATATGCATGATTGAATCACAATAATTTTTTTTTAGAACATTAGAAGATAGATAGGAATGATTGAATTGCTATAAGTTATTTTTAACAACCTTAGAACACATATATGCATGATTGAATCTCTATGAATTTTTTTGATAGCCTTAGAACATATATATGCATGATTGAATCACAATGATTTTTTTTTGACACTCTTAGAACACATATAAGCATGATTTAATCACTATGAAAATTTTTTGACAGCCTTAGAACACATATGCCTGATTGAATAACTATAATTTTTTTTTATTGATTTAGAAGACCTATATGCATGATTGAATCACTATGATTTTTTTTTGCAGCCTTAGAACACATATATGGATGATTCAATCACTATGAATTTTGTTTACGGCCTTGAAACACATATATGCAAGATTGAATCACTACAATTTGTTTTTGAGAGCATTAGAACACATATATACATGATTGAATCACTATAAATTTTTTTGGACAACCCTAGAACACATATCTGCATGATTAAATCACTATGACATTTTTTTGACAGCCTAAGAATACATATATGTAGGATTGAATCACTATGAATTTTTTTATAGCCTTAGAATGCATTTAAGCATAATTGAATCACTATGAATTTTTTTTGACAGCCTTAGATCACACATATGCTTGTATGAATCACTATGATTTTTTTTTGAAAGGCTTAGTACACGTATATGCCTGATTGAATCACTATGGAATATTTTTGATAGCCTTTGAACACATATATGCATGATTGAACCACTACAAATTTTTTTTGAGAGCATTAGAATACATATACGCATGATTAAATTACTATAAACTTTTTTTGACAACCTTAGAACACATATCTGCATGATTGAATCACTATGAATTTTTTTTGACAGCCTTATAACACATATATGCATGATTGAATAACTATGATTATTTTTTGACACCCGTAGAACACATATAAGCATGATTTAATCACTGTGAATTTTTTTGACAACATTAGAACCCATATATGTAATATTCAATCAATATGAATTTTTTTTGACAGCCTTAGAACACATATCTACCTTATTGAAGCACTATGATATTTTTTTGACAGACTTAGAACACATATATGCATGATTGAATCACTATGAAATTTTTTTGCAGCCTTAGAAAACACATATATGCATGATTTAATCACTATAATTTTTATTTGACAACCTTAGAACATATATATGCATGATTAAATTACTATAAATTGTTTTTGACAACCTTAGAACCCATATACACATGATTGAATCAATACAACATTTTTTTAGAGCATTAGAACACATATATGCATGATTGAATCACTACATTTTTTATAAAAGCATTAGAACACACATATGCAAGATTGAATCAATATGAAATTTTTGTGATAGCCTTAGAACACATATATGCATGATTGAATCACTATAATTTTTTTTGACAACCACACAAGATATATATGCATGATTGAAACTCTATAAAAGTTTTTTGACAGCATCAAAACACATATATGCAGGATTGAATCACTATAAATTCTATTTGACAACCTTAGAACACATATATGCTTGATTAAATCTCTATGAAATTTTTTTGATAGCCTTAAAGCACATATCTGCATTATTGAATCACTATGCAATTTTTTTGTCAGCCTTAGAACACATATATGCATGATTGTATCACTATAAATTTTTTTTGACAACCTTATAACACATATAAACATGATTTAATCATTATGAATTTTTTTGACTGCCTTAGAACATATATATGCATGATTGAATCACTATGAATTTTTTTTGAGAGCCTTAGAACACATATATGCTTGAATGATTCACTATGATTTTTTTTTACAACCTTTGAACACATATATGCTTGATTGAGTCACTATAAATTTTTTTTGACCGCCATAGGACACATATATGCACGATTAAATCATTAGAATTTTTTTTTGAGAAGATTAGAACACAAATAGTAATGATTGAATTACTATAATGTATTTTTAACAACCTTAGAACACATATATGCATGATTGAATCTCCATGATTTTTTTTTGAAAGCCTTAGAACACATATACTCTTGATTGAATCACTTTCAATTTTTGTTGAAACCTTAGAACATATATAAGCATCATTTAATGGGTATGAATTTTTTTTGGCAGCCTTAGAACACATACTTATGATTGAATCATTATGATTTTCTTTTACAGCTTTAAAAGACATATATGCATGATTGAATCACTATGAAATTTTTTTACAACCTTAGAACACAACTATGGATGATTCAATCACTATGAAATTTTTTTGACAGCCTTAGAACACATATATGCATTATTGAATCACTATAATTTTTTTTGAGGGCATTAGAACACATATATGCATGATTGAGTCATTATGAAATTTTTTTGACAGCCTTAGAAGACATATATGCATGATTGAATCACTATGATTTTTTTTGACATTCTTAAAGCACATATATGCATGATTGAATCACTATGATTTTTTTTTAACATCCTTGGAACACATATATGCAAGATTGAATCACTATGAATTTTTTTTGCAGCCTAAAAACACATATATTATAATTGAGTCATTATGAATTTTTTTTTATAGCCTTACAACACATATATGAATTATTGAATCACTACAATTTTTTTTTGAGAGCATTAGAACACATATATGCATGATTAAATTACTATAAATTTTTTTTGACAACTTTTGAACACATATTTGCATGATTGAATCATTATGAAATCTTTTTGAAAGCCTTAGAACACATATATGCATGATTGAAAAACTATGACATTTTTTTCATACCCTTATAACACATATAAGCATGAATTAATCACTATAATTTTTTTGACAGCCATAGATCCCATATATGCATGATTGAACCAATATGATTTTTTTTGACAGCCTTAGAATACATATGTGCATGATTGAATCACTATGATTTTTTTTGACAGCCTTAGAACACATATATGCATGTTTGAATCACTATGATTTTCTTTTGCAACCTTAGACACATATATGCATGATTGAGACACTACGATTTTTTTTACTGTCGTAGAACTCATATATGCATGATTGAATGACTACAAATTTTTTTTGAGAACATTCAAACACATATATGCATG